>NC_056429.1:86917245-87099745 GCF_018296145.1 Oncorhynchus tshawytscha | reverse complement strand
TGGAACGAAAGGTGGCCAAATGAGGTGTTGGCTTTAGGGATGATCAGTGAGATACACCTGCTGGAGCGCGTGCTACTAATGGGTGTTGCCATCGTGACCTGTGAACTGAGATAAGGCGGAGCTTTACCTAGCATGGACTTGTAGATGACCTGGAGCCAGTGGGTCTGGTGACGAATATGTAGCGAGGGCCAGCCGACTAGAGCATGCAAGTCGCAGTGGTGGCTGGTATAAGGTGCTTTAGTGACAAAACGGATGGCACTGTGATAAACTGCATCCAGTTTGCTGAGTAGAGTGTTGGAAGAAATTTTGTAGATGACATCGCCGAAGTCGAGGACTTCAAAATACTCTCCTGCAACCCGCCTCACCCAATGTGGTGTGGATCTGTTTTTTTCCCCCTAAAGTATTTCTATTTACCTCCGAACTGGAATAACTCAACTGAAGCTAGCTAGCTAACTAGCTACCAGCTATTAGTCAGATAACCACTGCTAGCGGTCATCAGCTAACCTTTAGCTCAGAAAGCCCTCGCTAGCTCGTATAACGCGTTTCAAACCAGAGCATACCGGACCTATTTCTCTCTCCATATCCCCGAATTCTTGCCACAAACTCTGAACCTTTTCATCTGGATCATCACAGCTAGCTAACCGCAAACCGGGTTGACTACTCCTGGCTAACATTTCCGACGGCCAGTTCGTATAGCATTTAGCCGTACCCTTATCCTACTTCTCCTCTGTTCCTCTGGTGATGTAGAGGTTAATCCAGGTCCTGCAGTGCCTAGCTCCACTCCTATTCCCCAGGTGCTCTCATTTGTTGACGTCTGTAACCGTAAAAGCCTTGGTTTCATGCATGTTAACATTAGAAGCCTAGTCCCTAAGTTTGTTTTACTCACTGCTTTAGCACACTCTGCCAACCCGAATGTCTTAGTCGTGTCTGAATCCTGGCTTAGAAAAACCACCTAAAACCTTGAAATCTCCATCCATAACTATAACATTTTCCGCCAAGATAGAACTGCCAAAGGTGGCGGTGTTGCAATCTACTGCAAAGATAGCCTGCAGAGTTCTGTATTACTATCAAATTCTGTACCCAAACAATTCGAGCTTCTACTTCTAAAAATTCACCTTTCCAGAAACTCACTGTCTCTCACTGTTGCCTCTTGCTATAGACTGAGGTCGACCGATTAATCGGAATAACCGATTAATTAGGGCCGATTTCAAGCTCTCAAAACAATCGGTATTTTTGGGCGCCAATTTATTTATTTTTCTTATTTTTTTGCACCCTTTATTTAATTTTTATTTAACTAGGCAAGTCGGTTAAGAACACATTCTTATTTTCAATGACAGCCTAGGAACGGTGGGTTAACTGCCTCATTCAGGGGCAGAATGACAGATTTTCACCTTGTCAGCTCCGGGGATCCAATCTTGCAACCTTACAGTTAACTAGTCCAACGCTATAACGACCTGCCTCTCTCTCGTTGCACTCCACAAGGAGACTGTCTGTTACGCGAATGCAGTAAGCCAAGGTAAGTTGCTAGCTAGCATTAAACTTATCTTATAAAAACAATCAATCAATCATAATCACTAGTTAACTACACATGGTTGATTATATTACTAGATATTATGTAACGTATCCTGCGTTGCATATAATCTGATTGAGCATACAAGTATCTAAGTATCTAACTGAGCGGTGGTAGGCAGAAGCAGGCGCGTAAACATTCATTCAAACAGCACTTTCTTTGCATTTTGCCAGCAGCACTTTGTTGTGCTTCAAGCATTGCGCTGTTTATGACTTCAAGCCTATCAACTCCCGAGATGAGGCTGGTGTAACCGAAGTGAAATGGCTAGCTAGTTAGCGTATGCTAATAGCGTTTCAAATTTCACTCGCTCTGAGCCTCGGGGTGGTTGTTTCCCTTGCTCTGCATAGCGACCAAACAACCACCCCTCATCACTGTCAAACGCTCCCTAAAACACTTCAGCGAGCAGGCCTTTCTAATTGACCTGGCCGGGGTATCCTGGAATGACATTGACCTCATCCCGTTAGAAGATGACGCCTGGCTATTCTTTAAAAGTGCCTTCCTCAACATCTTAAATAAGCATGCCCCATTCAAAAAACGTAGAACTAGGAATAGATATAGTCCTTGGATCACTCCAGACCTGTCTGCCCTTGACCAGCACAAAAACATCCTGTGGCGTTCTGCATTAGCATCGAATAGCCCTCGTGATATGCAACTTTTCAGGGAAGTTAGGAACAAATATACACAGGCAGTTAGGAAAGCTAAGGCTAGCTTTTTCAAACAGAAATTTCCATTCTGTAGTACTAACTCAAAGTTCTGGGACAATGTAAAGTCCATGGAGAATAACAGCACCTCCTCCCAGCTGCCCACTGCTCTGCTAGGAAACACTGTCACCACCGATAAGTACACTCTAATTGAGAATTTCAATAAGCATTTCTATACGGCTGGCCATGCTTTCCACATGGCTACCCCAACCCCGGTCAACTGCCCGGCACCCTCTACAGCAACCCGCCAAAGCCCCCACCATTTCTCCTTTACCCAAATCCAGATAGCTGATGTTCTGAAAGAGCTGCAAAATCTGGACCCCTACAAATCAGCCAGGCTAGACAATCTGGACCCGCTCTATCTAAAATGATCTGCCAAATTTGTTGCAACACCTATTACTAGCCTGTTCAACCTCTCTTTCATATCGTCCGAGATTCCCAAAGATTGGAAAGCTGCCGTGGTCATCTCCCACTTCAAAAGGGGTGACACTCTACACCCCAACTGCTACAGACCTATATCTATCCTACCCTGTCCTTCTAAGGTCGGCCGAAAGCCAAGTTAACAGATTGCTATGCAATCTGGTTTCAGAGCTGGTCATGGGTGCACCTCAACCACGTTCAAGGTCCTAAACGACATCATAACCGCCATCGATAAGAGACATTACTATGCAGCCGTATTCATGAACTCTGAGAGAGTTCAGTATGTCCGGACCTCTGGCTGTCTCTATGGGGGTGCCACAGGGTTCAAGCCTCAGGCCGACTCGCTTCTCTGTATAGATCAATGATGTTGCTCTTGTTGCTGCTGATCCTCTGGTACACCTCTGCGCAGACGACACCATTCTGTATATTTCTGGCCCCTCTTTGGACACTGTTAACTAACCTCCAGATGAGCTCCAATGCCATACAACTCTCCTTCCGTGGCCTCCAACTGCTCTTAGACGCAGGGAAAACTAAACGCATGCTATTCAACCGATCACTGCCCACACCTGCTAGACAGTCCAGCATCACTACTCTGGACAGCTCTGACTTAGAATACATGGGCAACTATAAATACCTAGGTGTCTGGTTAGATTGTAAACTCTCCTTCCAGACTCACATTAACTCTACTGACTCCCCATCCCACATGCGGGAGCGTAATCATTGCCTGACACTAATTAGCATAACGCAACGGACATAAATATCCCTAGAAAATATTCCTATTCATGAAAATCACAAATGAAATATATTGAGACACATCTTAGCCTTTTGTTAATCACCCTGTCATCTCAGATTTTCAAAATATGCTTTACAGCCAAATCTAGACAAGCATTTGTGTAAGTTTATCGATAGCCTAGCATAGCATTTTGTCCAGCTAGCAGCAGGTAACTTGGTCATGAAAAACAGAAAAGCAATCAAGTTAAATTGTTTACCTTTGATGAGCTTTGGATGTTTTCACTCACGAGACCCCCAGTTAGCTAGCCAATGTTCCTTTTTTCCAAAAATATTATTTTTGTTGGCGAAATAGCTCCGTTTGTCCTTCACGTTTGGCTGAGAAATCGCCCGGAAATTGCAGTCACGAAAACGGCGAAAAATATTTCAAATTAGCTCCATAATATCGACAGAAACATGGCAAACGTTGTTTATAATCAATCCTCAAGGTGTTTTTCAAATATCTATTCGATAATATATCCGTCGGGACAATTCGTTTTTCAGTAGGACCGATTGGAGTAATGGCTACCTCTGTATTTTACGCGAGAGTCACCCTGGGAGCCATCAGGTGACCACTTACGCAATGTAGCCGCCTACGGCTATTCTTCAACATAAATGCGTAAAACTACGTCACAATGCTGTAGACAACTTGGGGAATAGGTAGAAAGGGTAAGCTGGTTGATAGCACATTCACAGCTCAATAGGGACTCATTGGAACGCAGCACTTTCAAAATATGGGGCACTTCCGGAATGGATTTTTCTCAGGCTTTCGCCTGCAACATCAGTTCTGTTATACTCACAGACAATATCTTTACAGTTTTGGAAACGTTAGAGTGTTTTCTATCCTAAGATGTAAATGATATGCACATTCTAGCATCTTGTCCTGACAAAATATCCCGTTTAAAACGGGAACGTTTTTTTTCCAAAAATGAAAATACTGCCCCTAGAGTCGCAACAGGTTTTAAGCATCTCCAATCCAAAATTAAATCTAGAATTGGTTTCCTATATCGCAACAAAGCATCTTTCACTCATGCTGCCAAACATTCCCTCGTAAAACTGACCATCCTACCGATCCTCGACTTCGGTGATGTCATCTATAAAACAGCCTCCAACACTCTACTCAAAAAACTGGATGCAGTCTATCACAGTGCCATGTTTTTTGTCACCAAAGCCCCATACACTACCCACTATTGCGACCTGTACGCTCCCGTTGGTTGGCCCTCGCTTCATACTCGTCGCCAAACCCACTGGCTACAGGTTATCTACAAGTCTCTGCTAGGTAAAGCCCCGCCTTATCTCAGCTCACTGGTCACCATAGCAGCACCCACTCGTAGTACATAGCCCATCTATCTACCTACCACATCCCCATACATCGCCACCATGGCCAATTTATTGTCTTAACTCCCTTACCTTACCTCATTTGCACTCACTGTATATAGACTTTATGGTTTCTTTAGTTCTACTGTATTATTGACAATGTTTTGTTTATTCCATGTGTACCGCTGTGTTGTTGTATGTGTCAAATTGCTTTGCTTTATCTTGGCCAGGTCGCAGTTGCAAATGAGAACATGTTCTCAACTAACCTACCTGGTTAAATGAAGGTGAAAAAAAATTAAAAATAAAAATAAAAACATTTCCAGATTATTTTGTTCTATTTTTTGTTCTATTTTAGTACTGTGGTAAATCCTCACCAACCCACTAGTACTGTGGTAAATCCTCACCAACCCACTAGTACTGTGGTAAATCCTCACCAACCCACTAGTACTGTGGTAAATCCTCACCAACCCACTAGTACTGTGGTAAATCCTCACCAACCCACTAGTAATGTGGTAAATCCCCACCAACCCACCAGTACTGTAGTAAATCTCCACCAACCCACTAGTACTGTGGTAAATCCCAACCAACCCACGAGTACTGTGGTAAATCCTCACCAACCCACTAGTAATGTGGTATATCCTCACCAACCCACTAGGAATGTGGTAAATACCAAATAACCCACTAGTACTGTGGTAAATCCCCACCCACCCAGTAGAAATATTGGATATCCCCACCAACCCACTAGAAATGGGGTTACATGCCCACCAACCCACTAGTACTGTGGTAAATCCCCACCAAATCAAATCAAATTTTATTCGTCACATACACATGGTTAGCAGATGTTAATGCGAGTGTAGCGAAATGCTTGTGCTTCTAGTTCCGACAATGCAGTAATAACCAACAAGTAATCTAGCTAACAATTCCAAAACTACTACCTTATAGACACAAGTGTAAGGGGATCAAGAATATGTACAAAATATATATGAATGAGTGATGGTACAGAGCGGCATAGGCAAGATACAGTAGATGGTATTGAGTACAGTATATACATATGAGATGAGTATGTAAACAAAGTGGCATAGTTAAAGTGGCTAGTGATACATATATTACATAAAGATGCAGTAGATGATATAGAGTACAGTATATACGTATACATATGAGTTGAATAATGTAGGGCATGTAAACATTATATTAGGTAGCATTGTTTAAAGTGGCTAGTGATATATTTTACATCATTTCCCATCCCAACCCACTGGTAATGTGGGAAATCCTCACCAACCCTGTACAAATGTGGTAAGTCCCCACCAACCCACTAGTACTGTGGTAAATCCCCACCAACCCACTAGTACAAATGTTGTAAATCCCCACCAACCCACTAGTACTGTGGTAAATCCCCACCAACCCAGTACAAATGTGGTAAGTCCCCACCAACCCACTAGTACTGTGGTAAATCCCCACCAACCCACTAGTAAAAATGTTGTAAATCCCCACCAACCCAAAGGTACTGTGATAAATCCCCACCAACCCAGTACAACTGTTGTATATCCCCACCAACCCACTAGTAATGTGGTAAATCCCCACCAACCCACTAGTACTGTGGTAAATTCTCACCAAGCCAATAAAACTGTGGTAAATCCTCACCAACACAATACTACTGTGGTAAATCCCCACCAACCAAATACTACTGTGGTAAATCCCCACCAACCCTCCAGTACTGTGGTAAATCCCCACCAACCCACCAGTACTGTGGTAAATCCCCACCAACCCACCAGTACTGTGGTATATCCTCACCAACACACTAGTAATGTGGTAAATCCCCACCAACACAATACTACTGTGGTAAATCCCCACCAACCAAATACTACTGTGGTAAATCCCCACCAACCCACTACGACTGTGGTATATCCCCACCAAACCACTAGTAGCATGGTATATACCCACCAAACCACTAGTACTGTGGTATATCCTCACCAACCCAATGGCATTGTTTCCTGTTGTTTACATGCACCTAGAATGCTCTCCCTACGAGGACTGTCATGTTCCACACACTCAAAGATATGACGTACACAGGGTCAAGTATGTGTGTGTGTGTGTGTGTGTGTGTGCGCGCACGCGCGTGTGTGTGTATGTTTGTATGGATCATGTTAGTGTATGTGTTGGCCATGTGTACAGGGCACTTAAATTATTAAATAACCGTTTTCAACCTTTCAACCTAAACCTGATTTTAATACTATTAGATCATATAAGTCATTCACCACCCACATTTCAAGAACACGATTGGACCAAAGCAGACTGGTGGAGGTTGAGAATATAAATATATAAATAGAGAATGTGGTAACATATAAAATCATAATTAGGATCATAAAGTAATATAAAGAATATGAAAACTATCCACAGCAACCCCCTTAACACAAACCCTCTGGCTATGGGAGACTGTGATAATACAAAATGGAATGAATAAATATGAGCAATAAAGGGAAGAATTAATCAAAGAACATCAAAGGGTTCTCTGACAATCCTCTTCCGCCTCTCTCTCGCTCCTTCTCATCTCCTCCCTTCCTCTCGTCTCCTTACTCCCTCTTCTCCTCTCTCCCTCTCTTCATCTCCTCTCTCCCCCTCTTCTTCTCTCTCCCTCTCTTCTCCTCCCTCACTCTTCTCCCCCTTCCTCTTTTATCCTCTCTCCCTCTCTTTAATCAAGGGAGATGGCTAATGGAGATGGCTAAAGGAGGTGGCTAAAGGAGATGGTTTTCAGAAAAAAAAAGATGCAATGAGAAAAAGAGAGAGAAAGAGGGAGAGTGAGAGATATATATTTATGTTTATTTATTTTCCCTTTTGTACTTTAAGTATTTGCACATCATTACAACACTCTACATATACATAATCTGACAATTGAAATGTCTATATTATTTTGAAACTTTGTGAGCGTAATGTTTACTGTTTATTTCACTTTTGTTTATTATTTGTTTCCCATGCCAATAAATCCCATTCAAATGAATTTGAATTGAGAGAGAGAGAGACAGACAGAGAACACTTTTACAAAATTAGTGTACCACAGACCACATATTCACCCTGCACACCTTAACTTCTTTGGGGTAGGGGGGAGTATTGGGTAGCTTGGATGAAAAACATGCCCAAATTAAGCTGCCTGCTACTCAGCCGTAAAAGCTAGAATATGCATATAATTAGTATATTTGGATAGAAAACACTGAAGTTTCTAAAACTGTTTGAATGATGTATAACAGAACTCACATGGCAGGCAAAAACCTGAGACAAAAAATTCAACCAGGAAGTGCGAAATCTGAGGTTTGTAGTTTTCAACTCAGCCCCCATTGAAGATACAGTGGGATATTAGTTATGTTTCACTTCCCAAGGCTTCCACTAGATGTCAACAGTATTTACAAACTGTTTTGAGGATTCTACTCTAAAAGGAGGGGTTCATAAGAGCTCTTTGCATGAGTGGTCTGGCAGAGTGCCACAGCCTCGGTCTGGCGCGATCACGTGAAAAGGTAGCTACGTTCCACTTCATTTGTACAGTCAAAGGAATTGTCCGGTTGGAACATTAGTTTTATGTTAAAAACATCCTAAAGATTGATTCCATACTTAGGTTGGCATGTTTCTACGGGCAGTAATGGAACTTTTTGAACTTTTCATCCGACGTTCAGCGCGACCTGAACGCGCTTTTAGATTTGTTTACCAAACGCCCTAACAAAATAAATATTTGGACATAACTGATGGACATAATCGAACAAATCTAACATTTATGGTGGAACTGGGATTCCTGGGAGTGCATTCTGATGAAGTGCATTCTGAAAAAGTTGAGTGAACATTTAAAATGTTATTTCTGAGTAATTTTGACGACCCAATATGGCGGATATCTTTTTGGCTGCTTTGTTGTCTAATGGCTGTACTGAGATTATTGCATGGTTTGCTCTCTCCATAAAGTTTTTTAAAAAATCTGACACAGCGGTTGCATTAAGGAGAAGTTTATCTGAAGTTCCATGTATAATAGTCGTATCTTTATCAATGTTTATTATGAGTATTTCTGTAATTTGATGTGGCTCTCTGCACAATTACCGCAATGTTTTAGAACTACTGAACGTAACGTGCCAATGTAAACTTTTTTTATACAAATATGAACTTTATCATAACAAAACATACATGTATTGTGTAACATGAAGTCCCATGAGTGTCATCTGATGAAGATCATCAAAGGTTAGTGATTAATTTTCTCTCTTTCTGCTGTTTGTGACTCCTCTCTTTGGCTGGAAAAATGGCTGTTTTTCTGTGGCTTGGTGGTGACCTAACAATCGTTTGTGGTACTTTCACTGTAAATCCTTATTGAAATCAGACACTGTGGCTGGATTAACGAGATTTTTATCTTTAAAATGGTGTAAAATACTTGTATGCTTGAGGAATTCTAATTATGAGATTTTTGTTGTTTTGAATTTGGCGCTCTGCACTTTCACTTGCTGTTGCGGAGGGGTTCTGCTAGCGGAACAGGGTTCCGGTCCTAGACAGGTTAATTGACAAACAAATCAAAACAAAGGCAAACTATTCTAATCCTTTATTGTTTTAAAAAAAGCTTTCAACTCAATTTGGCATGAGGGCCTGCTATACAAATGGATGGAAAGATGTGTTGGGGGAAAAACACACAACATTATAAAATCCATGTACACAAACAACAAGTGTGCAGTTAAAATTGGAAAAACAACTATCACATTTCTTTCCACGGGGCAGTGGGGTGAGACAGGGATGCCGCATAAGCCCCACCCTCTTCAACATACATATATATCAATGAATTGATGAGGGCACTAGAACAGTCTGCAGCACCCGCCCTGACCCTACTAGAATGGAAAGTCAAATGTATACTGTTTGCTGATGAACAGGTGCTTCTGAACGATCTGGGAGACAAGGCCAGAAGGGCCTTCTATGCCATCAAAAATAGCATAAAATTCGACATACCAATTAGGATCTGGCAATAAACACTTGAATCAGTTATAGAACCCATTGCCCTTCATGGTTATGAGGTCTGGGGTCCGCTCACCAACCAATAATTCACAAAATGGGATAAACACCTGATTGAGACTCTGCATGCAGAATTGTGCTAAAATATCCTCCATGTACAACGTAAAACAGCAAATACTGCATAAGTAGCAGAATTAGGCCGCTACCCGCTAATAGTCAAAATCCAGAAAATAGCTGTTATATTCTACAACCACCTAAAAAGAAGCAAAACCCAAAAATTCCATAACAATGCCATCACCTACAGAGAAATAAACCTGGAGAATAGCCCCACAAGCAAGCTGGTCTTGGGGCTCAGTTCACAAACACATACAGACCCCAAAGAGGGACAGGACAGCAACAGCAACACAATAAGACCAAACCAACTCACGAGAAAACAAGAAGATGATTACCAAAAAACAAAGCAAACTCAAATGCTATCTGGCCCTAAACAGAGAGTACACCAGGACAGAACACCTGACCACTGTGACTATGTAAGTTTTGACAAGGCAAAGACTCAGTGAGCATGGCCTTGCTATTGAGAGAGGCCGACGTAGAAAGATCTCAAAAGAAGACCCACAAAAGAAGATCTCCTCATTTTGTGGGCCTTCTTTTGAGGAAACTGAGATGCAATTCCAAACCTCCTGCCAAATGTATGACCTGTTGCCACAAGAAAAGGGCAACCAGTGAAGAACAAACACCATTATAAATACAACCAATGTTTACTTATTTTCCATTTTGTACTTTAACTATTTGCACATTATTACAACACTGTAAATAGACATGACATTTTAAATGTTTTGATTATTTTGGAATTATTGTAACTGTTATGTTACAGTATTTATTTGTTGATTACTTTGTTTATTATTGGTTATTATTAAACGTACAGTTGAAGTCCGAAGTTTACATACACCTTAGCCAAATACATTTAAACTCAGTTTTTCACAATTCCTGACATTTAATCCCAGCAAAAATTCTCTGTTTTAGGTCAGTTAGGATAACCACTTTATTTTAAGAATGTGACGTGTCAGAGTAATAGTACAGAGAATTATTTATTTCAGCTTTTATTTTGTTCATCACATTCCCAGTGGGTCAGAAGTTTACATACACTCAAGTAGTATTTGGTAGCACTGCCTTTAAATTGTTTAACTTGGGTCAAACATTTTGGGTAGCCATCCACAAGCTTCCCAAAAATAAGTGGGTGAATTTTGGCCCATTCCTCCTGACAGAGCTGGTGACACTGAGTCAGGTTTGTAGGCCTCCTTGCTCACACACATTTTTTCAGTTATGCCCACAAATTGTCTATAGGATTGAGGTCAGGGCTTTGTGATGGCCACTCCAATACTTTGACTTTGTTGTCCTTAAGCCAATTTGCCACAACTTTGGAAGTACGCTTGGGGTCATTGTCCATTTGGAAGACCAATTTGCGACCAAGCTTTAACTTTCTGACTGATGTCTTGAGATGTTACTTCAATAAATCCACATCATTTTCCATCCTCATGATTATTTTGTGAAGTGCACCAGTCCCTCCTGCAGCAAAGCACCCCCACAACATGATGCTGCCACCCATGTGCTTCACGGTTGGGATAGTGTTCTTCGTCTTGCAAGCCTCGACGTTATTCCTCAAAACATAACGATGGTCATTATGGCCAAACAGTTCTATTTTTGTTTCATCAGACCAGAGGACATTTCTCCAAAAAGTATGATCTTTGTCCAGTTGCAAACCGTAGTCTGGCTTTTTTCTGGGGGTTTTGGAGCATTGGCGTCTTCCTTGCTGAGTGGCCTTCCAGGTTATGTTGATATAGAATTTGTTTTACTGTGGACATAGATAATTTTGTACCTGTTTCCTCCATCATCTTCACAAGGTCTTATGCTGTTGTTCTGGAATTGATTTGCACTTTTCACAAAAAGTACAATCATCTCTAGGAGACTGAATGCGTCTCCTTCCTGAGCAGTATGACGGCTGCATGGTCCCATGGTGTTTATACTTGCGTACTATTGTTTGTACAGATGAACGTGGTACCTTCAGGCATTTGCAAATTTCTCCCAAGGATGAACCAGAATTGTGGAGGTCTACAATTTTTTTTTCTGAGGTCTTGGCTGATTTCTTTTGATTTTCCCATGATGTCAAGCAAAGAGGCACTAAGTTTGAA
Source organism: Oncorhynchus tshawytscha (assembly GCF_018296145.1). Taxonomy (NCBI): domain Eukaryota; kingdom Metazoa; phylum Chordata; class Actinopteri; order Salmoniformes; family Salmonidae; genus Oncorhynchus; species Oncorhynchus tshawytscha. The sequence goes on along the minus strand of NC_056429.1, from coordinate 87,087,815 downwards.
GGTAGGTCTTGAAATACATCCACAGGTACACCTCCAGTTGACTCAAATTATGTCAATTAGCCTATCAGAAGCTTCTAAAGCCATGACATAACATGACATTTTCTGGAATTATCCAAGCTTTCTCAAGGCACAGTCAACTTAGTGTATGTAAACGTTTGATCTACTGGAATTGTGATACAGTGAAATAATCTGTACGTCAACAATTGTTGGAAAAATTTGTATATGTCCTACCAATATAGTTTTTTTTCTTATTTCAACCGTTCGCTGCCTGCACACACCCACCCGACTACTCTGGACGGTTCTGACCTAGAATACTTGGACAACTACAAATACCTAGGTGTCTGGCTAGACTGTAAACTCTCCTTCCGGACTCATATCAAACATCTCCAATCCAAAATCAAATCTAGAATCAGTTTTCTATTTCACAACAAAGCTTCCTTCACTCACGCCGCCAAACTTACCCTAGTAAAACTGACTATCCTACCGATCCTCGACTTCGGCGATGTCGTCTACAAAATAGCTTCCAATACCCTACTCAGCAAATTGGATGTAGTCTATCACAGTGCCATCCAGTTTGTCACCAAAGCGCCTTATACCACCCACCACTGAGACCTGCATGCTATATTCGGCTGGCCCTCGCTACATATTCGTCGCCAGACCGACTGGCTCCAGGTCATCTATAAGTGTATGAGGTAAAACTCTGCCTTATGTCAGCTCACTAGTCACAATAACAACACCCACCCATAGCACGCGCTCCAGCAGGTATATCTCACTGGTCATCCCCAAAGCGGCCTTTCCTTCCAGTTCTCTGCTGCCAGTGACTGGAACGAATTGCAAAAATCGCTGAAGCTGGAGACTTACATTTCCCTCACTAACTTTAAACATCTGAGCAGCTAACCAATCACTGCAGCTGTACATAGTCCATCTGTAAATAGCCCACCCAATGTACCTACCTCCTCCCCATATTGTTTTTATTTACTTTGCTGCTCTTTTGCACACCAGTATCACTACTTACACACCATCTACTCATCATCATCTGCTCATCTATCACTCCAGTGTTAATCTGCTGAATTGTAATTATTCCGCTACCTTGGCCTATTTATCGTCTTACCTCCTCATGCCATTTGCACACACTGTATATAGACTTTATTTTATTGTTTCTTCCATTTGTAACTCTGTGTTGTGTTTCTGTCGCACTGCTTTGCTTTATCTTGGCCCAGTCACAGGTGTAAATGAGAACTTGTTCTCAACTAGCTTACCTGGTTAAATAAAGGGGAAATAAAATTACTATCTGACACCAAATTCATATGACGTACCTTCGACATGGCAACAATATTATCTGACCGAACACCAACTCATAACTTCCCGTCGACATGGCAACATTACCATCTGACCTACACCAAACTCATTGAATTGGCAACATTATTATCTGACTATCAGCAAATGATTTATCACTATATATAATTATTTAATACTTTTTATAAACTGGGTGGTTCAAGCCCTGAATGCTGATTGTCTGACATGGTATATCAGACCGTATACCACGGGTATGACAAAACATTGATATTTATTTTGTATTTTTTCATGTATTTATCTATTTTTTAAATTATTATAATTATTTTTTTAATTATCATAATAAAAAATAAAAAAATAAACATACAATATACTTGCAGTGAAGCCGCTCAACAACTACATCACATTGGTCATCTAACAGACTCCCATCCAGAGCGACACACAGAAGCAACCAAAGTCAACAACCTGCACAAGGGCACATCGACAGATTTTCCACAAGGTCAAAAACGGGAACCCGAACCAGAGATCCATCAAAACATGTATCTTTTCTGCTCTAATTACGTAGGCAACCATTTTATGAAAGCAAAAAGGCACCTTGTGGGTTTGTGGTATATGGCCAATATACCACGGCTAAGGCCTGTATCCAGGCACTCTGCGTTGACTCATGCTTAAGAACAGCCCTTAGCTGTGGTATATTGGCCATATACCACACCCCCTTGGGCCTTACTGGTTAAGTAACGTCATGATGAAGAAGCAGGGAAGCTGTAAAACAGAATAACTTTAAGTTTTCTTTGTGTCACACTACACAGCACATCTCAACAATGAATGGCCTATTAGACCAAACCGGACAGGAAATATGGTTCTCTTTCCTCTCCATTTATCATCTCCTATTCTCCACTGACCGTTCCCTCCCTCTTTCACCCCCTCTTACTCCCTCTCTCTTCATCTCTCCGTCTCTTCATCTCCGCCTGTTCTCCCATGGCCTTTCCCTCCTGTTCTCCATCCCTCATTCCCTCCCGCTATCCCTCCAGTGTGGTGGTTGGGGACAGGGATGACACAGGACTTGGCCAGACAAAGTGATTACACAGTGCCGGGGCCTGCAGGGGGGAGATAGCTTAGCACGCACCGTCACAGCTGTTAGATCCCAGCAGGCAATGCAACTGGGCTGGGGACAGAGAGAAGAGAGGGACAGATGAGAGGAGGAATAGATGAGAGGAGGGGAGAGAAAGGGACAGAGGGAGAGATAGGGGGTAGAGAGAGAGAGATATGGGGTAGAGAGAGAGAGAGCGAGAGAGAGAGAAAGAGAGAGACAGGGAAACAGTGGGTGGAGGGATGGGGAAGGGAGGGATGAAGGGGGGGGTGAGAGAAAGTGGGAAACAGTGGATGGAACGAATGCCCCACTGCACTGCTTAAAATACTGCTGTTTACTGTATCAATCTGGAGATGTCAGGCACAGGGAGGCAGTAGAGTAGAATAATAAAATACTGATACACTTCATGCTGCATTCTTGTGAAAGCCATGGCAAAAGTAGGACTGCTCAAAAAAAACCATCAGGTCTGTCCACAGTGTTCTATTTATTGAACAGGGTTCTGTGTATGGATTTACAAGGTTCTCTACTCAACAGTGTAAGTCAAGTTACTCAACAACTGCTCCCAAACATGAGAGTGCCACAGTTCCGCTGGGTGAATCTCCTCCTCCAAAAGGTGTCATGGTCTGACATCCGTCACCCAAACCCAAGACACACCTCCAGGAGGTGAAGGTAGGACTAGACACCAGGACCCAGTCCCAGTTTCCCTCTCCCAGATTGGGAGTGAGGTCCTTGGCCCTCTACCTCTGTCACAACAGTGTGCAATCTGGCTTCAGATGTATAAAATATGAGAGGCTGGCAGGCGGCGTCCCTCCTTGGTGAGAGGCGATAAAAGGAGAAAGGCCTCATAGGCTGGCCTATAGCCAGCTGTCACTGAAACAAGATGGTTGCCACCCGTGACTGTGGCTGGTTCCTGGCTCTGCTTGTCTGTCACCCTATCCCTGGGCTGGTATGTGTGGAGAATGTGATAGTTGTAGTCAGGGAACACTAGGCATCCGTGGGAGCCATGGGTTCACAGGGCTGAGGGGAGGAGGTGATGGCAGAAGGCTTGGAACAATTGCACAGTTGCCTAGCATCCTCCGGGTTAGGGAGGGTTTGGCCGATAGGGATATCCTTGTCTCATCGCGCACCAGCGACTCCTGTGGCGGGCCGGGTGCTGCTGGCTTCCGGGTTGGATGTGCGCTCTGTTATTATTCTATTACAAAATAGAATCCTCACACTCAGCCTCATACATGCTCCTGAATGTACTGACACTAGTACAAAGACACAACCAGCAAACACACTCACCTATACCCATACACGGATCCACATACAGAAATATACAGGACTCAAGAAAAAAAACAGTTGCCTAGCATCCTCCGGGTTAGGGAGGGTTTGGCCGATAGGGATATCCTTGTCTCATCGCGCACCAGCGACTCCTGTGGCGGGCCGGGTGCAGTGCACGCTAACCAGGTCGCCAGGTGCACAGTGTTTCCTCCGACACATTGTTGCTGCTGGCTTCCGGGTTGGATGTGCGCTCTGTTATTAAGAAGCAGTGCGGCTTGGTTGGGTTGGGACGCATGGATTTCGACCTTCGTCTCTCCCGAGCCCGTACGGGAGTTGTAGCGATGAGACAAGATAGTACTTACTAATTACCACGAAATTGGGGAGAAAAGGTCAAATTTAAAATAAAAGAAAAAGAAAAAGGATCTCTAATGTCAGGGCGTGACAGCTTGGCTCTCAAGCTTCAACTCTCCCGAGTCCGAAGTGGAGTTGCAGTGATGGGACAAGAGAGTAACTACAAATTGCATATTATAAAATTGGGGAGAAAAGGGCTAAAAATTAATTTTATAATAATAATACTACTTGAATCAGTCACATAAATCCATTGTCCTTTATGGTTGTGAGGTCTTGGATCCACTCACCAACCAAGAATTCACAAAATGGGACAAAAAACGAATTGAGACTGTATAATTCTGCAAAAACATCCTCTGTGTACCACGTAAAACACTAAATAATGCATGCAGAGCAGAATTAGGCCTACACCCGCAAATTATCAAACACAAACAGACCCCACAGAGCCTCAGGACAGCAACAGCAACACAATTAGACCAAACCAACTCATGAGAAAACTAAAAGATGATTACCAAAAAACAAATCAAACTCGAATGCTATTTGGCACTAAACAGAGAGTACACTGTGACAGAATACCTGACCACTGTGACTGACCCTAAATTGAGAAAAGTTTTGACTATGTAAAGACTCAGTGAGCATGGCCTAGCTATTGACGTAGGCAGATCTGGCTCTCAAGAGAAGACAGGGTATGTGCACACTGCCCACAAAATGAGGTCGAAACTGAGCTGCACTTTCTAACCTCCTGCCAAATGTAAGAACAGTGCTCATTGTGGCTATCACTCTAAGAGTAGGGCTCGTAGGGATTTCTGTGGATTTTCCTCAACCCTACACAGCTTTTGTTTGTTTTGGGAGAGTATGTTTTCTGACTCAGAGCTTGAAGTGTAGACAGTCTCTTGGCAGTGCAGCCGAGCCTGGTGCCAGCTTGGAGAGCGTCCCCTTCAAGCCATTACCATATGGATTCACAGCCAGCGTCAATGGGTGGGTTGGCACCGGGCACTACCAACTCCCTGCCTGTAAAAACATGCTCATCACACAAGCACACAGACACACTTGCTTGCACGCACGCACACACAGACACACACACACACACACACACGCACGGGCACACAGACATTCACACACTATGCCCATGAGAATGACATTCCTGGGGTGTGATGCCATCTGATCACCTTGCACAGCTATGAAAGTCATTCTGAGTGAGACTGTAATGATGGTACTCTGTTGCCATGCCAAGGCCATACCGAGGCCATCCCGAGGCCATCCGGGGATAGTGGATGGAGGCAGAGATTCCATCCTGATGCTAGACGCCATTCTAGCCCTGCCATGCTGTCTGTCTGTTATAGTGGCATGGTCACTAGTGACAAATATGACCCAGTTCCTCTCTGTTGATCCTAGACAACATACACTGCAATGCTGCTGCTTGTGTATCTCTGTTCCTCACTGGGATTTCTCTAGACTGACTCCAGTGTGTCCAGGCTGGCCTGACAGATGTGAGATCATTCATGAGAACGTTCCCATTACGGTGACTCAATATGAGAGTGTCTGAGACTGGGAATGAGAATACTGAGAGACATGGCAGAAGAGTGGGTAGATGAGTAAGTACAGGTTTGTCTGTGTGCATATGTGGAGTATGCAGGTGGTTATGTGACTTGATGGATGCTTCACAATCTATCTATTTATCTATCCAACCCTGTTTGCCCCAACATGGCCAGCAGGTTAGTGTTTTTCTTAATTCATCTTGTTGTGGAGGCATCTTTACAGAGTGGTCAATAGCTGGCACAGCCACAAAGTCATACAATCTGATTTGAAACCTAACTTTAACCTTAACCCTAACCTTCACCACACCGCTTAACCAGACAAAAAAAGCTCAATTTGTTTTCTTGAATTTGCACAATATAGCCAATTTTGACTTTGCAGCTGGCATATCTAACGGGAAATCACTCAGTTCTGCCTCCAGGACAGGACTCATGACAATAAATGTCAGCCTGCTCGTGGTCACCCAAGTGCTGATTTCTCTTCTCTCCTGGCCGTACACACAGACAGATCTCAGCCCGCTGCTTGACAGGGACAGGTGGGCCATTGTGTGGAAGAATAGGAGCGTTGATTTAAGAAAAGGACAGAATTTGTGATTACGTTTGGCTGGTCATTGCCCTTGTCATTGTCTGAGCAGCGCTGGGAAAAATAAACCAATTCACCATGTCCTATGATGTCTGGAGGGAAAACCCAAATGGCACTTCTTTTCTTTCTTATGTTTAATGGCAGATGGTTCTATTACCTATTAAAAACCCTGGTGGCTGACAGCGTCAGTCTATTTTGAAGGAAATGACTCACATCAACGGTGAAGTCCGCAACCTGCTAAGGTGGCATTTAGATTGAATAGGATGTTTAATGAGCAGGCCTGCAAAGGACAAAGGGGAAGTAGCAACACGCTCTGGCTGTGATTAGTAAGTCTTGTAAGACAAAAGAGAGAGAAAATGAGCGAGAGAAAGAGGATGGGAGAGATTCTTTCAATATTGATTGGCCCATGGCTGGTATATTTACCTCTTAGGGCTAGATTCAATCCGTAGTGAGGAAGATCTGCATAACAGCGCGATTGAAATGTAAAGGCAATTTCCGACTGAGCCGATATATGTAAACTTTACCGTGAACCAAGTCTCTGCGAAAGTGGGAACATCGCCTTTACATTTCAATCATGTTATAGTGTGTATATTCCTGACTGCGGGTTGAACCTAGTCTAAAAAAAGATGAAGCGATGTGAAGTAATGTGGGAAATCGAGAAGCCATTGACACGATATGTTTGTGTAGAGTCACTTTTCGGTCATGACTGTCCTGTGAGGATCACAATGGGTTATATCAGCTTGGCAATGGTTGACAATAACCAGACCTTCTCACACCCGCAAAGGGGGGAGGAGGGAACTGTGGGGGTTTTGACACCTCCACACCGGACATACATTTAGGCAGGAGAGAACTCTCTCTCTCTACCCTTTAGTATCAACCAAAGGAATGCCTTTGTCTAGAGAGACTTTTGCCCGCCCAAAACTCTAACGTCTGAAAAGTGAATAATGGAACAATATTTTTTTTGTAACAATGTGGGAAATTGTCAGTGGGGAGATAATTTTCAAATAAATTAATTAAAAATCCTACTATGTGATTTTCTGGATTTTTTTTCTCATTTTGTCTGTCATAGTTGAAGTGTACCAATGATGAAAATTACAGGCCTCTCATCTTTTTAAGTGGGAGAACTTGCACAATTGGTGGCTGACTAAATACTTTTTTGCCCCACTGTATCTAATATTGGCAGAAAGCTTAAAGTCTGGTTAATCTAACTGCACTGTCCAATTTACAGTAGCTATTACAGTCAAATAATGCCATGCTATTGTTTGAGGAGAAAGCACAGTTATGAACTTGAAAATGTATTACAAAAACAAATTGGCATATGTGGGCAGTCTTGATGCAACATTTTGAACAGAAATGCAATGGTTCATTGGATCAGCCTAAAACATTGCACATACACTGCTGCCATCTAGTGGCCAACATTGTGCCTGGGCTGGAATAATACATTATGGCATTTTTATTGTATTTCAAAGATCATGGTACAAAAAAATACAAAAAAATCATGTTTTTTTTCTTTGGATTATCTTTTACCAGATTTAATGTGTTATATTTTCCTACATTAATTGCATTTCAAATGGTATGAAGCATATGCATATCCTTGCTTCAGGAACAACAGTGAGAAGATGATCAGAGAAGTGCTTCAGATTCCTACTTAACCTCTCTAGGGTATGTGGGACGCTAGCGGCCAACATGCAGTGAGATTGCAGAGCGCCAAATTCAAATACAGAAATACTCATTATAAAAATTCTGAAAATATACAACTATTTTACATTGGTTTAAAGATGAACTTCTTGTGAATCCAACCACGGTGTCAGATTTCAAAAATGCTTTACGGCGAAACATACTTTACTTTACTTTGACAACATAGCCCAGCAGACAAATCCTTACAAACAATAACCAGCCAAGTAGAAGAGTTACACAAGTCAGAAATAGAGATAAAATTAATAATTTACCTTTGATGATCTTCATATGTTTGCACTCAGAAGACATTCATTTATTCAATAAATGTTCCTTTTGTTCAATAAAGTCTCTCTTTATATCTGAAAACCTCTGTTTTGTTTGCGCGTTTTCTTCAGTAATCCACAGGCTCAAACGCAGTCACAGCAGGCAGACAAAAAAATCGAAATTGTATCCGTAAAGTTCATAGAAACAGGTCAAACAATGTTTATATTCTATAATATTTCAACCGGACAATAACGTTGTCAATATAAAAGGTAAACAAGAAAGGCACTCTCTCGGTCGCGTACATGAAAAAGCTCTGTGAAACGCCAGGTACACTCATTCAGACTGCTCTTAATCCCTAATTTTTCAGAATACAAGCCTGAAACAATTTCTAAAGACTGTTGAAATCTATTGGAAGGCATAGGAACTGCAATTTGAGTCCTAAGTCAATGGGTACTGTAATGGCATTGAATAGAAAACTACAACAACAATAAAAAAAACTACTTGACTTGGCAGGTTTTCGCCTGAAAAATCAGTTCTGTTATACTCACAGACATTATTTTAGTGTGTTTTCTATCCAAATTTACGAATTATATGCATATCCTGTCTTCTGGGCCTGAGTAGAAGGCAGTTCAATTTGGGCATGCTTTTCATCCAAAATTCCAAATGCTGCCCCCTACCCTAGAGACGTTAATTAAATTGTAGAAACAGAGAGATCAATAGTTGTTCTGGATACATTTACTACATGTGACCAACCAGCCCCCCCAAAATGTTGCAGATCGGCATTTGTATTTACATTGGATAAAAGTAGAGACCCAGAGCTGGAACATTTTACATCATATACAATAGTTGAGTAAAAATGGGAAAGTAATTATTCTTTGAAAGTTGATAAACTTGTAACCTGTAACTTGTAGCTCTTCTTTGTCTACACCCATGCAGCATCGTTCACACCCTCTTAAGCCTTACCCCATCCATCTCTTCAAGGATTCACATGTGAGGCCATGTACTAAACAGTGTGAGTTTTGTAATGTACTAAACAACCAAAGACTAAAGGCTGGTTTAAACTATGTCTATCAACAAGTCTGTAAACAGTTGTCACAGTGACATCATGAACATTCTATTGTTGTCCGACATCAAACGTTTTTTTAACATTAAGTTAGCTGGCTAGCCTGTTCAAATAATGATATAGCTGACAACATCTTAACTTTAGCTCATTTGCATTCATTATTACAGGAAAATAAACTCATAACAATCAATATTTACAAGTTAATGGCAGAGCTAATTACAGAACATAGCTTACGGTTGTGAGTGTGACGAAATAAAAGCAGGGCATTCTACCGGAGAATTTTAGAACTTGGACACCATCTCGTTGGCCTAACGTTATATCTTAATTTTACTTTGGTGCAGGTCATGTTGTTCTTTGCATTACCGCTTCTGGTAAACACACACTATATCAAATAAAATCAAAGCTTTGTATCACATGCACAAGTTACAGAAGGTGTAAATGGTACAGTGAAATGGTTGCTTGCATACATTAGGCTATAACTAGCAATGCAAATTGAATTATGAGATACTAAACATATTACTACACAGATCATACATGTAGCGTTAGCTAGCGAGCCAGCCAGCAAAATTGAAATAGCTAGCTAACAGTAGGCTTTGACTTGCAATGAAAACAACATACTGACAAAATTTGAAACCTATGATATCTGAAAATGTTGCAAGCAGGAATCCCTTACCCGTGTGCTTGGATGAACGCTTATCCCTCTCTGTCACGGATCCCATGGTTACCCTTAGTTTGAAGATGTAAACCGGAGAAAGGTGTTTTATACAACAGCTTTCTGTGTTCTCTTTTCAACTCCCTATGCATATTTTCAATCAAATGGCAGAATTTTTTCCATCTCCTTAGCTATCACACTCTGCTTCCACCGGGCATTCCACTGATTTCAAAACTTGGTCAACTTCTTACGTGACAACAACACTGTTGATCACTGTTTCAGAAGACTCTACAATGTCTGGTTCAATGAAAATATTTTTACCTAAATCAGGGATTTTTTAAAATAATCTGATTCATTTTCAGAGTCAGAGAGAGTCAGCATGGCACGATCATCCTCCCGAAAGTGGAGAGCATTAGCAACACTTTTGCAGTTCTTTGTGATATCTTTAATCAAAAACAGTGTAAGAAAGAAAGGATTAACTACACACCAGCACAAACACACACACCCATGGCAGGCTTCTCCATCTCGCCTGGGCTCCAGCACTACCATCCCCTGAGGGAGCACTGCTTTCCTCTCCCTAGTCAGCAGAAATCTAAACAAAACCTCCACATGATTTCCATTCTGTGCACTCTCACGGTCATGAATCTGTGGGCTGGCACAGGGAACTGGGGCCACACTGACCGCCAGACAATGCAATCACTAAACCCCTTGGTCATTTGTTGTAATTGACTGGGGTGGTCAATGAGCTGAGCCTTAGCTTTATTGGTGGGATTGGGGATTGAGTGGGTTGTGAGGTTATTGACTCGAAGAGATACATTTAGTATAGTGGAGTTTTCACACACAAGAAAGCATGAACGCACACACATGCATACACACAAACCTTGCCAGTGGACTAAGAGGACGTCCAAATCTGACACCTGCTCACAGCCAATGCTTTTCAGACATCCGCCACAATGGAGGCCAGAGGGGAAGTTATGGGTTAGAATTAATTTATCTAAGGTAAGGGGAATATAAATGGCTGGCTATATCTGTTTCACACTAAAGCTGGGCCAACTATAGCCTCAATAAGAAAGAGAGAGAGAGAGAGTGAGAGCGAGAGAGAGAGAATACATCCCATTCTCTCTCTTCATCTCCTCAGGTGTCCTGGTTGCTGTGGCACTAAATGCATTAGAAGGATGGGCCTCCGGTGGACAGAGTGAAAAATGGGGATATGTGCTTTCCAAGGTACCTGCAGAGCTCCACTTCAAAAGTGCCTGCGCATCAGTAGCTATCATATTGTCTCTGGACACACACCCATACCCACACACACACAGGAGTCACCCACTCGCACACACACTGTGGACGTTGCCAGAAACACTTTTGCTTCGTCAGTAAACAGTTGACCGTCCTTGTCAGTAAATTCTTTTTGTTGCTGATTGGCAATAGTCTCTGGGATGATGGCGCGGGGCTGGCAGGGGGGCTGGTAGTGGGGCTGGAAAGGGGGATGGTAAGGGGAGCTGGCAAAGGGGCTGGCAGAGGGGCTGGTAGTGCACTATAAAGGGAATAGGGTGGCATTTGATGCTACGATAGTGAATGTGTTCCTAAACTAGCTGAGTCTACCCACTCACTCTCTGAGAGTATAGCACAGGAATTGTTTCCAAGTGGGCTGCACATGACAGGAAAACAGGAAATGTATTAAGACATTGAAACTGAGTCATGGAGAAATGTATCTTTGTGCACATAAGTTCATGACACAATCTCCTCCGTTATTTTGGTTTCCTTTATCATTCCCTCTATCTGGCTCTCTCGTATCTCTCTCTCAATTTTTTTTCAATTCAATTCAATTTGCTTTATTGGCATGACTTAACAATGTACATATTGCCAAAGCTTATTTTGGATATTTACAATATAAAAATGAGAATCAAAATTGTCAACAGGACAACAGTAACAACAATAACCAAGGGTGAAAATAACCATACATTCAACATAACAATAAATACATTACAGTACATGTGCAGGTTGATTGGTCTGTTAGACACTGTCCCTCAACTTATGGCAGGCAGCAATGTAGTGCGCTGCCAACCCACAGCTCTCTGCGTCCTCCCCCAACAGGACGGGTAGCCTACTCTCATCAGAGAGGTCTTTGAAACCTTGAATAAGAGTTTCAAATTTGGGGAAATGACACTCTCTAATTGTTTTATATTTTTGACATTTTGTCAGGAAATGCAGCTCCGTCTCAGGTTCTGCTTTTTTGCAGTGGTTGCACACTTCTTTCCTCTACAGGGAGCCAGGCTTTCCTGTGTCTACCCTTCTCAATGGCAAGGCTGTGCTCACTGAGCCTGTACTTTGTCAATGTTTTTCTAAGGTTTTGATCAGTAACCATGGTCAAATATTTAGCCACAGTGTACTGTCGATTTAGGGCCAGATAGCACTGCATTTTGCTTTGTGTTTGTGCTTGTGTTTCCCATAAGCAATATAGTTTTGTTTTGACTGTGTTGTAATTTGGTTTATCCTGTTCTGGTCCTGAGGCTTCAGTGTTTTAGTAGAACAGGTTTGTGAACTCAGCCCCAGGACCAGCTGGATGAGGGGACTCTTATTTGCTCAGCTCTTGGCATTGCACGGCTTGGTAATGATAGGGGGTCACTGTATTTTATATGTTTCCAAAACTTAATAGCTCTTTTTTGAGTATTTATTATTTGTGGATATTGGCCTAATTCTGCCCTGCATGAATTGTTTGTAGTTTTCCTCTGGACATGTAGGATAATCTCACAGAACTCTGCATGCAGGTTTTCAATGGGGTGTTTGACCCATTTGATGAAATCTTGTTTTGCAAGTGGACCCCACACCTCACTGCCATAAAGTGCAATTGGTTCAATGACATATTCAATAATTTTAGCCACATTTTAATAGGTATTTCAGGTATTTCAAGGTATTCAAGGTATTTCAATTTGCTTTCAATTTGCTTTTTTGCTTTTTTGTATTTTACCTTTATTTAACTAGGCAAGTCATGAGAAACATATGTTAACCTTACCAAAGTAAGTGAAGTAGATAATAAACAACGGTGAAATAAACAAAAATTAACATTAAACAATCCACTCACAAAAGATCCAAAAGAATAAAGACATTTCAAATGTCTTATTATGTCTGTATACAGTGTTGTAATAATGTGCAAATAGTTGAAGGACAAAAGGGAAGACAAATAAACATAAATATGAGTTGTATTTACAATGGTGTTTGTTCTTCACTGGTCACCCTTTTCTTGTGGCAACAGGTCACAAATATTGCTGCTGTGATGGCACACTGGTATTTCACCCGATATATATGGGAGTGTATTTGGATTGAGTTTGTTTTCTAATTCTTTGTGGGTCGATAATCTCAGGGAAATATGTGTCATATAGCCTGTTTCCTCCTGAGAGCCAGGTCTGCCTACGGCAGCCTTTCTCAAAAGCAGGGCTATGTGCACTGACCCTGTACATAGTCAAAGCTTTCCTAAAGTTGGGTCAGTCACAGTGGTCAGGTATTCTGACCCTCTGTTAAGAGCCAAATAGTATTATAGTTTGCTTAGTTTTTTTGTTAATTCTTTCCAATGTGTCAAGTAATCCTCTTTTTGTTTTCTCACGATTTGGTTGGGTCTAATTGCGTTGCAGTCCTGGTGGGGTCTGTTTGTATTTGTGAACAGAGCCCCAGGACCAGCTTGCTCTTTGTGATGGAAGGTTTGGGAATCACTGCCTTTTATGTGGTTTTAGAATTTAACAGCTCTTCTCTGGATTTTGATATTTTTTGGGTATCGGCCTAATTCTGCACTGCATGCATTAGTTGGTGTTTTACATAGTACACTGAGAATATTTTAGCAGAATTCAGCATGCGGAGTCTCAATTTGGTGTTTGTCCCATTTTGTGAATTCTTGGTTGGTGAGCGGATCACAGACATCACAACTATTAAGGGTAATGGGTTCTATAACTGATTCAAGTATTTTTAGCCAGATCCTAATTGGTATGTCTAATTTAATGTTCCTTTTGATGGAAGACCATTCTTGACTTGTCGCTCAAATATTTCACAGCTTTGAAAGTTACCTGTGGCGCTGATGTTTAGGCAGAGGTCTCTCTCTCTCCTTCTCTCTCTCTGTGTTCTCTCTCACTCTCTCTATTATCTTTCTCTTTCTGTTCTCTGTTCTCTCTCACTTTGTTCTCTCTATTCTTTCTGTTCTCTCTGTCTGTACTCTGTTATTTCTGTTCTGTCTCTTGGGTCTCTCTCTCTCTCTCTCTCTCTCTCTCTTTGTTCTCTGCTCTCTCTGTTCTCTCTCTGAGTTCTGTTCTCTCCCTCTTTTTTTCATCCTCTTCCTCAAATTAATATTTCTCTCCCTCTGTCTCCTCCTCCTCTGCTTCTTTCTCTTCGCCTCTCCCCAGTGGACCAGACCATCTCCCCATCTCCACCTCCTCCTCTCCAGTGGTGACCCAGGCCAAGCTGATAAAGGGATGGGGGGGATGAAAGGAAGCCATGATGTATTCCTCACCCAAATCAGTTGTAATTCACACACTGTTGGTCTCTCTCTCTCTCTTTACGTTCTCGTCTATCTCAAATCAAATTGTATTAGTTGCATGTGCCGAATACAATACACTGAAATGCTTACTTACAAGCCCCTAACCAACAATGATGTTAAAAAAAAATGAATAAGAGTAATAAATAAAAGTAACAAATAGTTAAATAGCAGCAGTAAAATATGATCACCTTACGGATAGGATAGTTGTGCTGCAAGCCCAGCTTCAGACGCAATCGTTAACCAAGGGTCATTTCAGTGTAGGAAAGAATGAAACAGCATCTGTGCCACCAGTAAGTACAGATAGTAGAAAAATACCCTCGCACAGTCCCCGCAGCCGGACATCTTTCTCATGGCTTCTGGAGGGAAATGCTGTAGGAATGCTCAACAAAACTGGAGTCTTCTGACTAGCTTGGAAAGACAGTACCGTGCAGTATCGAAGAGCCATCACTGCTGCTCGATCATCCTATTTTTCCAACGTAATTGAGGAAAATAAGAACAATCCGAAATGTCTTTTTGATACTGTCGCAAAGCTAACTAAAAAGCAGCATTCCCCAAGAGAGGATGGATTTCACTTCAGCAGTAATAAATTCATGAACTTCTTTGAGGAAAAGATCATGATCATTATAAAGTCCATTACGGACTCCTCTTTAAATCTGCGTATTCCTCCAAAGCTCAGTTGTCCTGAGTCTGCACAACTCTGCCAGGACCTAGGATCAAGGGAGACACTCAAGTGTTTTAGTACTATATCTCTTGACACAATGTTGAAAATAATCATGGCCCCTAAACCTTCAAGCTGCATACTGGACCCTATTCCAACTAAACTACTGAAAGAGCTGCTTCCTGTGCTTGGCCCTCCTATTTTGAACATAATAAACACCTCTCTATCCACCGGATGTGTACCAAACTCACTAAAAGTGGCAGTAATAAAGCCTCTCTTGAAAAAGCCAAACCTTGACCCAGAAAATATAAAAAACTATCGGCCAATTGCGACCTGGCCAAGATAAAGCAAAGGAGTTCGACACATACAACAACACAGAGTTACACATGGAGTACAACAAACATACAGTCAGTAATACGTTAGAAAAATAAGTCTACATACAACCTGAGCAAGTAAGGTGAGACAAGGGAGGGAAAGGCAAAAAAAGGCCATGGTGGCGAAGTAAACACAATATAGCAAGTAAAACACTGGAATGGTTGATTTGCATTGGAAGAATGTGCCAAGTAGAGATAGAAATAATGGGGTGCAAACGAGCAAAATAAATAAATACAGTAGGGAAAAAAGTAGTTGTTTGGGCTAAATTATAGATGGGCTATGTACAGGTGCAGTAATCTGTGAGCTGCTCTGACAGCTGGTGCTTAAAGCTAGTGAGGGAGATAAGTGTTTCCAGTTTCAGAGATTTGTGTAGTTTGTTCCAGTCATTGGCAGCAGAGAACTGGAAGGAGAGGCGGCCAAAGGAAGAATTGGTTTTGGGGGTGACCAGAGAGATATACCTTCTGGAGCGCGTGCTACAGCTTGGTGCTACTATGGTGACCAGCGAGCTGAGATAAGGGGGGACTTTACCTAGCAGGGTCTTGTAGATGATCTGGAGTCAGTGGGTTTGGCAATGAGTATGAAGCGAGGGCCAGCCAACGAGAGCATACAGGTCGCAATGGTGGTAGTATATGGGGCTTTGGTGACAAAATGGATGGCACTGTGATAGACTGCATCCAATTTTTTGAGTAGGGTATTGGAGGCTATGTTGTAAATGACATCGCCGAAGTCGAGGATTGGTAGGATGGTCAGTTTTATAAGAGTATGTTTGGCAGCATGAGTGAAGGATGCTTGTTGCGAAATAGGAAGCCAATTCTAGATTTGGATTGGAGATGTTTGATGTGAGTCTGGAAGGACAGTTTACAGTCTAAACAGACACCTAGGTATTTATAGTTGTCCACATATTCTAAGTCAGAGCCGTCCAGAGTAGTGATGCTCGACAGGCGGGACGGTTCAGGCAGCGATCAGTTGAAGAGCATGCATTTAATTGTACTTGTATTTAAGAGCCGTTGGAGGCCACGGAAGGAGAGTTGTATGGCATTGAAGCTCGCCTGGAAGGTTGTTAACACAGGGTCCAAAGAAGGGCCAGAAGTATACAGAATGGTGTCGTCTGTGTAGAGGTGGATCAGAGACTCACCTGCAGCAAGAGCGACATCATTGATGTATACAGAGAAGAGAGTCCGTCCAAGAATTGAACCCTGTGGTATCCGCATATAGACTGCCAGAGGACCGGACAACAAACCCTCCGATTTGACACACTGAACTGTATCAGAGAAGTAGTTGTTGAACCAGGCGAGGCAATCATTTGAGAAACCAAGGCTATCGAGTCTGCCGATGAGGATGTGGTGATTGACAGAGTAGAAAGCCTTGGCCAGGTCAATGAATACGGCTGCACAGTATTGTTTCTTATCGATGGCGGTTAAGATATCGTTTAGGACCTTGAGCGTGGCTGAGGTGCACCCGTGACCAGCTCTGAAACCAGATTGCATAGCAGAGAAGGTATGGTGGGATTCGAAATGGTCGGTATTCTGTTTGTTGACTTGGCTTTCGAAGACCTTAGAAAGGCAGAGTAGGATAGATATAGGTCTGTAGCAGATTGGGTCATAAGTGTCCCCCCCTTTGAAGAGGGGGATGACCGCAGCTGCTTTCCAATCTTTGGGAATCTCAGACGACACGAAAGAGAGGTTGAACACGCTTGTAATAGGGGTGGCAACAAAATTGGCAGATCATTTTAGAAAGAAAGGGTCCAGATTGTCTAGCCCGGCTGATTTGTAGGGGTCCAGATTTTGCAGCTCTTTCAGAACTTCAGCTGACTGGATTTGGGAGAAGGAGAAATGGGGAACGCTTGGGTGATTTGAAGTGCGGGTTGCAGTGCTGTTGACCGGGGTAGGGGTAGCCAGGTGGAAAGCATGGCCAGCCGTAGAAAAATGCTTCTTGAAATTCTCAATTATAGTGTATTTATCGGTGGTGACAGTGTTTCCTATCTTCAGTGCAGTGGGCAGCTGGGAGGAGGTGTTCTTATTCTCCATGGACTTTACAGTGTCCCAGAACTTTCTTGAATTTGTGTTGCAGGAAGCAAATTTCTGCTTGAAAAAGCTAGCCTTGGCTTTTCTAACTGCCTGTGTATATTGGTTTCTAGCTTCCCTGAAAAGTTGCATATCACGGGGGCTGTTTGATGCGAATGCAGAACGCCATAGGATGGATTTTTGTGTTGGTTAAGGGCAGTCATGTCTGAAGAGAACCAAGGGCTATATATCTGTTCCTGGTTCTACATTTCTTGAATGGGTATGCTTATTTAAGATGGTGAGGAAGGCATTCAAAAAAAATAACCAGGCATCCTCTATTGACGGGATGAGATCAATATCCTTCCAGGATACCCGGGCCAGGTTGATTAGAAAGGCCTGCACGCTGAAGTGTTTCAGGGAGCGTTAGACTGTGATGAGTGGAGGTCGTTTGGCCGCTGACCCATTACGGATGCAGGCAATGAGACAGTGATCGCTGAGATCTTGGTTGAAAACAGCAGAGTTGTATTTAGAGGGCAAGTTGGTTAGGATGATATCTATGAGGGTGCCCGTGTTAACGGCTTTGGGGTGGTACCTGGTAGGATCATTGACAATTTGTGTGAGACTGAGGGCATCAAGCTTAGATTGTAGGATGGCTGGGGTGTTAAACATGTTCCAGTTTAGGTCGCCTAGCAGCACGAGCTCTGAAGATAGATGGGGGGCAATCAGTTCACATATGGTGTCCAGAGCACAGCTGGAGGCAGAGGGTGGTCTATAGCAGGTGGCAACGGTGAGAGACTTTGTTTTAGAGAGGTGGATTTTTAAAAGTAGAAGTTCAAATTGTTTGGGTACAGACCTGGATAGTAGGACAGCAACACCGCCCCCTTTGGCAGTTCTATCTTGTCTGAAAATGTTGTAGTTAGGGATGAACATTTCTGAATTTTTGGTGGTCTTCCTAAGCCAGGATTTAGACACGGCTAGAACATCCGGGTTGGCAGAGTGTGCTAAAGCAGTGAATAAAACAAACTTAGGGAGGAGGCTTCTAATATTAACATGCATGAAACCAAGGCTTGTACGGTTACAGAAGTCATCAAAAGAGAGAGCCTGGGAGCTAGGCACTGCAGGGCCTGGATTAACCTCTACATCACCAGAGGAACAGATGAGGAGTAGGAACATCTGGAACAGAGAGTAAAAGGAGGTTTCTGTGGATGATAAAATAGCTTCAAGGTATAATGTACAGACATAGTATGGTAGGATGTGAATACAGTGGAGGTAAACCTAGGTATTGAGTGATGATGAGAGAAATATTGTCTCTAGAAACATAATTGAAACCAGGTGATGTCATCGCATGTGTGGGTGGTGGAACTGAAAGGTTGGGTAAGGTATATTGAGCTCTACAGTGAAATAAGCAAATAAACACTAACCAGAACAGCAATGGACAAGGCATATTGACGTTAAGGAGAGGCATGCTTAGTTGAGTGATCATAAGGGTCCAGTGAGTAGTGAGTTTGGTTGGGGTCACGGCAATTCAGACAGCTAGCCGGCCCATCGGTAGCAAGCTAGCATAGGATGGAGGTCTGTTTTTAGCCACCTCATGCATTTCCGTCGGTAGATTAGTGGGGTTCCGTGTGGTAGAGGGGATGAATCCAATTGGCAAAATAGATTTAATTATAGTGACCCAAGAAAAATTGTCCGATAGACTTATTCAGATAGTTTTTGATAAGACAGCTAACCATTAGCGGGCCGCAGATGGGCGTTCAGGTAACCCTATTACAGGGGCTGAGTCACTGGCTTACTGGCGCTCTTCCATGCAGTCCCTAGGAAGGGTGCGTCACTTGAGTGGGTTGAGTCACTGACGTGGTCTTCCTGTTTGGGTCGGTGCCCCCCCCCCCCATTGGGTTGTGCCGTGACAGAGATCTTTGTGGGCTATACTCTGCCTTGTCTCAGGATGGTATGTTGATGGATGAAGATATCCCTCTAGTGGTGTGGGGGCTGTGCTTGGCAAAGTGGGATCTCTCTCTCTCTCCTCTCTCTCTCTGTCGACAATTGTTTCAACAGTAGAATAGAGTGTGCGGCTCTCTTTTATTTTCAAGTTTTCTACTCCGCTAGCCAGCACCTCGCCTAAATAGGCACTACTTTTGACAAGAGGCCTATGGGCCATGTTCAAAAGTAGTACACTATATAGGGAATAGGTGTCCATTTGGGACACATCCTCTGTCTCTCAGTCCCAGCAGCTGGTTTGTTTCACGTTTACAGGACCGCTATTCACTGGCAGCTCAACAGTTCACAGGAAACACAGATACAAAGTCACAAGAACCTCCACTTGACAAACACAACAAGTCACCTTAGATCAGAACAGAAAGACAGACATTTTCCACACAGACGAGCCACCTGACAGCTGAGTTACAGACACTTCCACATCGACGGCCAGTCATCCGCACATTAACTTCTTGGGGAACTTGTACAAGATGTGTACAAAGACTGCTTGGCTTACATATCACAGTCCATCACGCACGCCACTCACCTAGTTTATTAAGGGGATATTGACAATGTATTTCCGACAGGTCACAAATGTTGGCAAAAATACATATCAGAAAGTTTGATTCACTTCTCCATGTAGAGAGAAGAGAGAGAAGGGCTGAAGGGCTTATTCAAATTACACTGGCAAATTCTAATATCGGTTTTGACTGCTTCTACTGCAGTCATACGTCTCTGTTCATAGAGGTCAAGAACTCTATGTGTGTGTGTGCGTGTGTGCGTGTGTGCATATGTGCATTCGTGTGCTCAAGAGTGTGTGTGTGTGAAACCCACTCCATCATACCAAGAGAGACAGAGTGAGAGAGGTAATGGCTAAGGGTGAAAAGCTTTTGGAATTGACTGTTATGTTCATGAGTTGCCCATTAAGCCCCCCAGCTATAGTGGTTAAATAGGACTTCATTAATACTCATATAATTCATACTCTGCTCTTCTCTTATTCCATGATATATGAGGCTGCTAAAAACTCTAGATAAATGAAGGTTGAAAAAAGAGGCTTTGATAACTTTACCTGTTAACAGATTCACATGAAGGGAACAGGGAGACAGCACCGGAAAGACAAAGAGAGAAAACTGAGTTAGAACATTGCAATACTTTGTTTCATATACAGGACATTCAGATCACACCATGTCTGTCTGTCAAACGTACATATTAACAGTGTTTTTCCTCATGACGAAGACAACCCTGATCAAATGAAATATAGAGAGGATGAGTGGGAGAACATTTAGTCCCTGAGGAATGTGTCAAGGAAAATAGCTTATCTGCAGCTTTATCTGCTAAAAAGCCCTTGGAAATGGAAGATGTTTTCATTTCATTAGCCTCACACACGCAACTACGCACACACGTGCACACACACAGAGCACTCCAACACCACATGGTCATTGGCTGATGAAGAATAAACTAATGACGAAGAGCTGCTGCTTAGCTTGCGCTGCAAAACCTGCAATCTGAAATCTCTAAGATCAATAAGGACAATCAATGTGAATGTCTGGAACTTGTAATCAACCTTATTCCTTATTTCCCCACCTTGTTTCCATGAAACCATTGTTGAGGATATAGTGCACTACATTTAAACAGGGACAATAGGGCTCTGGTCAACTATAGCAAATAGGGTGCCATTTGGAACATATCCCTAGTGTCTATCTGTGTTTTCCTGATGACTCAAGGTGTCACTCCCCCCCTCCCCCCCGACAGACAGAGACACTCTCTCTCTCCTTGGATATATCATAGTAAAATTGTCTTCCCAGGTCGTTCTCCTCTCTCCTTCATAGATCACAAAGATGTCCTCCAGATAGCTGTGGTGGAGGCATCACGCTCAAATAACTCTCACTGATAGCACTCTGCTCCTCCCTATCTACACACACACACACACACACACACACACACCCACACACACAAAACATCCAACCACCAAAAAGCAAGGATAGAAAATAGAAAAATAAAGATATAAACATAGATAAAACATTAAACAATGGTGTTAATCGCTACACGCCTGTCTGTTTCTTGTCAACAAGAAGATAGAGGACCTCCATATTCATGAGGTTTGATGGAGAATACTCCACATCAGAGAAGATTGATGGAGTTTAGTCCATAACAGAGAGGATCTTGGGAGTATTGTTGAAATCATAGAGGGTTGATGGAGGATAGTCCATGTCAAAGAGGGTTGATGGAGTTTAGAAAATATCAGAGAGGATCGATGGAGTTTAGTCCATATCAGAGAGGTTTGACGTAGTTTGGTCCATATAAGACAGGCTTGAAGGAGTTTAGTCCATGTCAGAGAGGATTGACGTAGTTCAGACACTATCAGATGAGTGATAGAGTTTAGTCCGTATCAGAGAGGCTTGATGATGTTTAGTCCATATCAGAGAGGATTTGGGGAGTTTCGTCCTAATCAGAGAGGGTTGATGGAGTTTAGTCCATCAAAGAGAGGATTGAAGGTGTTTTGTGAATATCAGAGGAGTGATGATGTTTAGTCCATAGCAGAGAGGATTTGGGGAGTTTAGTCCATATCAGAGAGGGTTGATGGAGATTATTCCATATCAGAGAGGGTTGACGGAGTTTAGTAAATATCAAAGAGGTTTGATGGAGTTCAGTCCATATCGGAGAGGGTCGATGGAGTTGTCCATTTAAGAGAGCTGTGAATAAGTTTAGTCCAATTCAGAGAAGCTTGACGGAGTTCAGTCACTACAAGAGGAGTGATGGAGTTCATGTCAACCATATCAGATGGTTGATGGATTGAAATCCATATCTGAGAGGCTAGATAGAGTTTAGTCCATATTAGTGAGGTTTTAGGGAGGTCTATTTCAGAGAGGATTTGGGGAGTTTAGTCCATATCAGAGATTACTGATGAAGTTTAGTCCATATCGGAGAGGGTCGATGGAGTTCAATACATTTCAGAGAGGTTTTATGAAGTTTTGTCCATAACAGAGAGGATTTTGGGAGTATATTCGATATCAGAGAGGGTTGATGGAGGTTGGTCCATATCAGAGGGTTGATGGAGTTCAGACACTATCAGAGGAATGATGGAGTTTAGTTCATATTAGAGAGGCTTGATGGTGTTTAGTCCATATAAGAGTGGGTTCATGGAGTTTAGTCCATATCAGAGACGATTGATGGATTTTAGGCCATATGAGAGACGGTTGACGGATTAAAATCCATATCAGATATGCTTGAGGGAGTTTACTCCGTATCAGAGAGGGTTGATAAAGTGTTGTCCATATCAGAGAGACTTGATATAGTTGTGTCCAAATCAGAGAGGGTTGGTGAAGTGTTGTCATTATCAGAGAGAGTTTAAGTTTTGTCCATATCAGAGAGAGTTGATGAAGTTTTGTCCATATCAGAGAGGATTTAGGGAGTTTAGTACATATCAGAGATTACTGATGAAGTTTAGTCCATATCGGAGAGGGTCGATGGAGTTTGGTCCATTTCAGAGAGGATTTGGGGAGTTTAGTCCATATCAAAGAGGTTTGATGGAGTTTGGTCCATTTCAGAGAGGATTTGGGGAGTTTAGTCCATATCAAAGAGTGTTGATGGAGTTTGGTCCATTGCAGAGAGGATTTGGGGAGTTTAGTCCATATCAAAGAGTTTGATGGAGTTTGGTCCATTGCAGAGAGGATTTGGGGAGTTTAGTCCATATCAAAGAGGTTTGATGGAGTTTGGTCCATTTCAGAGAGGATTTGGGGAGTTTAGTCCATATCAAAGAGGTTTGATGGAGTTTGGTCCATTTCAGAGAGGATTTGGGGAGTTTAGTCCATATCAAAGAGGTTTGATGGAGTTTGGTCCATTTCAGAGAGGATTTGGGGAGTTTAGTCCATATCAAAGAGGTTTGATGGAGTTTGGTCCATTTCAGAGAGGATTTGGGGAGTTTAGTCCATATCAAAGAGGTTTGATGGAGTTCAATACATTTCAGAGAGGGTTTATGAAGTTTTGTCCATAACATATATGATTTTGGGAGTATATTCGATATCAGAGAGGCTTGATGGTGTTTAGTCCATATCAGAGTGAATTTTGGTAGTTTAGTCCATATAAGAGTGGGTTCATGGAGTTTTGTCCAGACCTCTGGCAATTTCTATGGCGGTGCCACAGGGTTCGGTTCTCTGGCAGACTCTCTTTTCTGTATACATCAATGATGTCACTCTTGCTGCTAGTGATTCTCTGATCCACCTCTACGCAGACGACACCATTCTGTATACATCTGGCCCTTCTTTGGACACTGTGTTAACTAACCCCCAGACGAGCTTCAATGTAATACAACTCTCCTTCCGTGGCCTCCAACTGCTCTTAAATGCAAGTATACCTAAATGCATGCTCTTCAACCGATCGCTGCTCGCACCTGCCTGTCCGTCTAGCATCACTACCCTGGACGGTTCTGACAACTACAAATACCTAGGTGTCTGTTTAGACTGTAAACTCTCCTTTCAGACTCACATTAAGCATCTCCAGTCAATGTTACATAAAGAGTTGGCTTCCTATTTCGCAAACAAAGCATCCTTCACTCATGCTGCCAAATATACCCTCGTAAAACGGACTATCCTACCGATGCTCGATTTCGGCGATGTCATTTACAAAATAGCCTCCAACACTCTACTCAACAAATTGGATGCAGTCTATCACAATGCCATGTGTTTTTTCACCAAAGCCCCATATACTACCCACCACTGCGACCTGTACACTCTCGTTGCCTGGCCCTCGCTTCATACTCGTCGCCAAAACCACTGGCTCCAGGTCATCTGCAAGTCTTTGCTAGGTTAAGCCCGCCTTATCCCAGCTCACTGGTCACCATAGCAGCACCCACCCATAGCAATACCTCCAGCAGGTATATTTCACTGGTCACCCCCAAAGCCAATTCCTCCTTTGGCCGCCTTTCCTTCCAGTTCTCTGCTGCCAATGACTGGAACGAACTGCAAAAATCACTGAAGCTGGAGACTCATATCTCCCTCACTAACTTTAAGCACCAGCTGTCAGAGCAGCTCACAGATAACTGTACATAGCGCATCTGTAAATTGCCCATCAAACTACCTCATCCCCATACTGTATTTATTTATTTATCTTGCTCCTTTGCACCCAGTGTCTCTACTTGCACATTCATCTTCTGCACATCTATCACTCCAGTGTTTAAATTGCTATATTGTAATTACTTCGCCACCATGGCCTATTTATTGCCTTACCTCCCTTAACTTACCTCATTTGCACACACTGTACTTTTTCTACTCTAATATTTATATTATGTTTGTTTATTCCATGTGTAACTGTGTGTTGTTGTATGTGTCAAACTGCTATGCTTTATCTTGGCCAGGTGGAATATGTAAAAGAGAACTTGTCCTCAACTAAGCTACCTGGATAAATAAAGGTGAAATATAAAAAATTTAAATAAAAAGACAAGAGGCTTGAAGGAGTTTAGTCCATATCAGAGAGGCTTGATGTAGTTCAGTCACTAACAGAGGAGTGATGGAGTTTTGTCCATATCAGAGAGGATTGATGGATTTTTGTCCACATCAGAGAAGGTTGATGGAGATCAGTCCATGTCAGAGAGGGTTGATGAAGTTCAGTCCATATCAGAGAGGGTTGATGGAGTTCATTTGTCTATATCAGAGAGGTTCGATGGATTTTTGTCCATATCAGAGAGGTTTGATGAAGTTTAGTCCATTTCAGAGAGGATCGATGGAGTTCAGTCGTCCATCTCTCTCTCTCTCTCTCTCTCTCTCTGAGATACCATGATCTACGTGTCCCTTCGAATCCTGGCAGGTGTTCTAAGTTGTCTTCGCCCACCATGAGAGGCGCTGTGTGGCAACTTTCTCTTATTGTGTAGCCACAATCCACCCTATTCTCTTTTTAGTGCACTACATTTGACCAGGTCCCAGGAGTCGGATTACAGTAGTGCACTAAATTGTGCAATTTTGGATGCAGTCGCAGTATCTATGTGCGGTCAGTTTGTCTGTGTTTGCTGACATGCAGGATGAGGGAGAAGAATAGGGAGGAGGAGGTGGGGGAGGAGAGGGGAAGACGGAGGACATAATTGGCCAATCGTGGAACGCTGTGAGAGGTTAATTGAGGCTGCTGATCTCAGGGGGAGAGTGAGTTTTAATTAATGCTGTGAAGGTTGCAGCAAACACACACACACACAGACACACACACACACACAGCTAAGCGAACAGAAAGTCCATTAACATCCTAATTAAGACCACTGCACAGGTGCAACACAAAGACACGTATAATGGCTTTGCGGGGGAACAAAATAGATGAAAGAGAGAACGGTCTCCATCTGATTAGCAAGTCATGGTGTATGATTGTTAATATCCCACTCACTCTATATTCTATACACACACACACACACACACACACACAGTGTCACACAGAAACACATACATAAACTGTATTTTGAAGGTTTCAACCCCATCCTGGGATCCAAGTTATCTCATGGGTCTGGCTCTGGGTCTGGCTCTGGGTTTGGCTCCGGGTCAGGGTTACTTTCATGTGATTAGGGTTAATTTCATAGTGCTACTCGTCGGTATGGTGGCTGTTGCCTGAGCTAGATTTACATTAAACTGAGGGAAAGGAAGACCCTGCCTCTGCTGTATACGTATATGATGGCAAAAGTAAGTCATGAAACAGCAATCCCCACAGAGATATTCCCAAGTGTACGAGTTCAAAGGCTTCTGTCTGGCAGGTTTCTGTTAGCTTAGAACATCTGAACTTCAGAACATTGGAAGATTGTCAGTCAGAACTCTGAAGGAGGATTTGCAACAATCCCAACCTGTACGGTACATCTGATGGCAGCACACTTTGAAGGGAAGCAGTATAAAGTCTGTGACATGATATGAAACCAGTGAGACATTAGAAACAATTTATTCTCTGACAAGGCGACCCAAACAGAGATTTTAGCCAAGAAATTAGAAAAACTTTATGCTCCGTGCCTCTGATAATTTTGTACAGAGACAGAGTCTTCAATGAGAATCAACGGGTCAGGAATGTGAAGGGGGGGATCATTAATTCCAGGCCCACGGAGAATGAGAGTACACTGGTGTGGCAGACACATCCACTAGCTTATTAATCGACCAACCCCCTCCTCTCCTCACCAACTGCCATCCTCATTTGTTCCGCAAGGACAATGTACATCCATTGTCTTGTAATCACCTATTACAGATATGTCAATATGTCTGGCAATTGATTACACATTAAGCTCTCCTCTCTCCTATAACACCCACAAAGCAGTGAACTCCCGTCAGGCAGGTGAGGAACGGCTTCATTGTGGTCTGGTGACTGGTGTGTTCAGTGATCAGACCGAGGCTTTTGGCTCTAGAAGAACGAGTTGTAAAAGACAACGCTGGCAGAAATAACCTTGCAGCTGTCGTCAATCACGGTACAATAAAGCCACGCTTCCTCACAGAGCAGACATTCCCCATAGTCGTATTGGAGAGTGGCTGGTTCAGCATTCTGAATCAGTGGTGGCTGGTGGCAGAATTCAAGGATGGGCAATTAGAAATTACTGGAACAGAATCAATGTAATGGTATTGAATCCATTCATTCCATTCCAGACATTCTTATGAGCTGTCCTCCCTTCACCAGCCTCCTCTGTGTTTGTGGATGGAGAGAGTGAGCCAGAGAATAGTGGAGGTAGAAAAGAGGAGAAGAGTGAACCAGGAGTGTATAATCCTGAGGAAAGAGAGAAGGGATCAGAGTGGAGGTGTTATCAAAGTGAACCTGGGGAATATAATCCCTCAACTGTTTACAGGTCTGGCCTTAAGCAGCTTGGGAGGACTCTGGGGTGTGAAGGCAAGGCAAGGCCAGCCACTACAGGCTACAGATTACCCTGGTAGAAACACACAGGATCTATCCCAAACGCCACCCTATTCCCTATACACTCTAATAGTGTACTGTACTTATGACCAACAGTAGTGCACTATAAAGGGAATAGGGTGCCATTTGGCACACAAACACACCTCAACACATCTTTCCATGCCCGAACAGAGCACCACCCTAGATATTATCCTGATCCTGCCATCCCATCCCTCACAATACCAGCCACGCCAGGGACTGAATGCTCAATTAATGCCCTGGCACTGAGGCTGCAATTTCAACAGTGCTGCTTCACCTCACCTCGGCTACTTAATACCTTTAACCTTTTCACATATGAGTTCCAAATATCTCTAACAGTCGCCCCAGCGTGAGTTGTTTTATGCATGTGATGTCAGAATGCACTCACTGTTCCAAAAAGTGATTATTACACAACAGGACAGTTGACACGTGCTGCCTGTTAATTATCTATACGCAATGTTTCAATTTGTCAATTTCAAATTATTTTCTAACTATTTGTATTTTCAAACAACAGTTTGAATAGAGGTGTGTTCCGCCTCCTCATTAATTCACATAGAAGTAGCCCAATTCAGCGTTGCGAACAATTTATGCATGAGGATTTACTGAGCTGGATAAACTTCTCCCTTGGAGGAGAGCCCACCACACTTCAGTCATATTTGTGCAGATCAAGTATGCATATACAGTTGAAGTCAGAAGTTTACATACACATTAGCCAAATAAATTTAAACTCAGTTTTCCACAGTTCCTGACATTTAATCCTAGTAAAAATTCCCTGTCTTGGGTCAGTTAGGATAACCACTTTATTTTAAGAATGTGAAATGTCAGAATAATAGTAGAGAGAATGATTTATTTCAGCTTTTATTTATTTCATCACATTCCCACTAGGTCAGAAGTTTAGACAGACAGCCCCGGTGCAAAAAGGACTGCCACCCCTGCACTAAGATCTGTCCCAAGGCTCAACACACAGACAGCCCCGGGGCAAAAAGGACTGCCACCCCTGCACTACGATTTGTCCCATGGCTCAACACACTTGCCCCTTTCCACCAGTGCCCCCAATCGACTTCATTCAACACATCACTATGCGTCTCCTGCAGAAACAACACCTGTACTTTTTTTTGTTTTACATATTCACCCAACACACTCCTCTTTCCCGCATCTCTGGCACCATTTATATTGAGCGAGCCTACCCGAAGAGTCTCCATAAGAAGTGGGAGAAAAGCCAGCAGAGAAAGAGACCAATAGCAAAGCTCAAAAAGCCCCAGTGTCAGAAAGAAAATATACATCTAAACAGTATCTGAAGGTAAACCTTTAGGCACTGTTGTGACCCACTTCCTCAACCTAAACCGTTTCCTGGGTGAGAGGACACCATGCCCCTCATTTTTCATAGCATGTTGTACTGATCTTACAAACTTTCTAGGATCAGAAAAAAAGCCTCAAGATTAACTTTTTCCCCCTTAGTCTCATTCAGGAACCTTGTCAATTATCTCAACGTGTACTTAGACCCCTCTGCTTGACTGGCTGTCAGCTCCGGGCCCATTGAAGAGGAGGCTGAAAAAAATAACTCCTCATCCTCTTCCTCAGACTCACTTTCCTCCTCATCTCTATCTCCCAACCTGACCACCTGCCCTTCCTCTCTGGCCAGGGCATCACCCACAGCAACAGGCAAAATTTCCATGGTGCCTTTGTCCACATCATTTTTCCTTATCTGCTTGACACTCTCCTCCTCCCCCCTAATCTCTTACACTTCCCCACTATACTCTCCTCATCCGCTAGAATAACCTGACTAGACCCAGCATCATCTACACCACCCTCTATAGTATAACTAGGCCCAGAATCATCTTCACCACCCTCCCTAGCATAACTAGGCCCAGCCTCAGCTATCCCACCATCTCTAGCCTGACTAGACCCAGCCTCAGCTACCCCACCATCTCTAGCCTGACTAGACCCAGCCTCAGCTACCCCACCATCTCTAGCCTGACTAGACCCAGCCTCCGTTACCCCACCATCCATAGCCTGACTAGGCTCAGCCTCATCTACACCACCATCTCTAGCCTGACTAGGCCCAGCCTCACCTACACCACCTTCCCTGGCATGACTAGGCCCAGCTTCTGCTGTCTGCATCTCCTTACCCCTGCACTTTGACCTTGATTTCCCCCACTGGCGCGTGTACCCTCACCTTGTCTACAGGCTTTATGTGGGCACGCAAAGCTCTTATGCCCCAAATCCCCACACTCAAAGCATCGTACACTATCTGTGCTGGCAAACCTGCATAGAGCCCCTCCCCGTGCCTCACTTTAAAATGCACATTTAGTTGTTGCTCATTGCTGTTCAGAAAAATGAACACTTGCCTCCGGAATGAAACAAGGTGGTTAACGGCATCTGCCTGAAAACCTGCTGACACGAAAACCGCTAGTAAACTTAGCAAAACGACTCAGCTCTTTCCTGCTGACACGAAAACCGCTAGTAAACTTACCAAAATGACTCAGCTCTTTCCTGATTTGGTCATCTGTAATAAACGGAGGCAAATTTGCAACTACCACTCTTGTCGAAGGGGTAGAGAGAGGTGAAATTGACACCAACACATCACTTATAAATATTCCGCTATCAATTAGCCTACCAAGCAAAGTAGCCCTTTTCATGAACACAACCACAGCATTGTTCATTCTAGAAGTAGAATGTATAAATTCAGGTCCTACCTGTTCACCGACCGCGAGCAGAACCTCCTCCACCTTAACTCCATTCTCAAGAACACACCTGAATCCATGCCGTATCGGTAGCATCTCCTCCGCGCTAGGCTGAGAAGCCATCGCGCACAACACACCTTCCAAACCCCAGGAAAGTTACTCTGTCCTCTTCCACCCTAACTTTGAAAAAACTGTGGATACCGCTAAAACAAATATTGCATTAACCCTCGACCATAGAAAATAACATGTAAAGAAAATAATCAAGAAAGTTAGTTAGGATAGAGCCTTCCACACCAAACACTCAAACTCCAAAAAACTCCCAGCATGCACTACGAGAGAGAGAGAGAAAAAGAAAGAGGTGGATTGGGAGAGATGGATTTTGACTTTTTTAATTTAACCTTTAACCTTTAATTTAACCCCCTAGGCAAGTCAGATTAGAACAAATTCATATTTACAATGATGGCCTGGATAGAGAGAGAAGTGGAAGGAGAGGTTCAGAGAGAGTTGTTCAATGGGCTTATGTTGCTTGTCATTGCCGGATAGCTGTATCCAGCCAAAGCAAAGTTTCTCATTATGGCCATGGCACAACCGATGCACGCTCTTCCATGCACGCATGCTGGTACCCCCCCAACAGTCAGTACCTCAGGACCCACAGGGAAATGAGAGTCAGTCAGGCAGGCCAGATGACAGACTCAGAATAAGGAAACGGCCATCTTGGTGACTCTTTCTGCTTCACAGGGAGACAATCAAAAGGTGTTGTAACTTTAGAGGACATCAAACAAACTGCATGCTGTTGTGATGTTGTTTCCCCCTCCCATCTCACATTTATGTTTCTCTCCTTGCCGCCTCTATTTTTCTCTCTCTGCCTCTTTCTCTTCCACTCTCTCTGCCTCTTTCTCTTCCCCTCTCTCTCCCTGTCTGCCTCTTTCTCTTCCCCTCTCTCTCCCTGTCTGCCTCTTTCTCTTCCCCTCTCTCTCCCTGTCTGCCTCTTTCTCTTCCCCTCTCTCTCCCTGTCTGCCTCTTTCTCTTCCCCTCTCTCTCCCTGTCTGCCTCTTTCTCTTCCCCTCTCTCTTCCTGTCTGCCTCTTTCTCTTCCCCTCTCTCTCCCTGTCTGCCTCTTTCTCTTCCCCTCTCTCTCCCTGTCTGCCTCTTTCTCTTCCACTGTCTCTGTCCAATTCTCTACCAATCTCTTTCTCTCTGCCTCTTTCTCTTCCTTTCTCTCTCCCTGTCTGCCTCTCTCTTCCCCTCTCTCGGTCTCTTTCTCTTCCCCTCTCTCTGCCTCTTTCTCTACTCCTATCTCTTTCTCTCTGCCTCTTTCTCTTCCTTTCTCTCTCCCTGTCTGCCTCTCTCTTCCCCTCTCTCGGTCTCTTTCTCTTCCCCTCTCTCTGCCTCTTTCTCTACTCCTATCTCTTTCTCTCGCTCTGCCTGTTTCTATAACTTTCTCTCTCTCTCTCTCTCTGTCTAACTCTACATATTTCTCTGCCTCTATTTCTCGCTCGTTCTCTCCCACTCTCTCTCTTCAAGAGACAAGATATTTTCTCTGGTGACTTTTCTTGCAATAAGAAGGAAAGCATTGCATCAAAACGCAGTGTGAAGTGTGAAATAGAGCACTTTGCAGGGAGTCTAATTTAAAAGGAAGTCACTATTTCTGTGCAAACCTCTCCTCTCTCTCTTCTTTTTCTTCTGCTTCTCGCAGGTGGGATGGAGTGATGGGAATATCTAGCGCGAGCGAAACGCTGTACAGATGAGAGAGGAGAAAAGGAGAGCCAGTAGGGAGTCCTCTCTATGAAGTCTCTCTCGCCCTCTCTCAATTCAATTCAATTCAAGGGGCTTTATTGGCATGGGAAACATATGTTAACATTATAAAAGCAAGTGAGGTAGACAATATACAACAGTGAAATAAACAATCAAAAGCAACAATAAACATTACACTCACAGAAGTTTCAAAAGACTAAAGACATTACAAATGTCATAGTATGTATGTATACAGTGTTGTAAAGATGTACACATGGCTAAAGTATAAAAGGGAAAATAAAGAAGCATAAATATGGGTTGAATTTACAATGGCGTTTGTTCTTCACTGTTTGACCTGTTCTTGTGGCAACAGGTCACAAGTCTTGCTGCTGTGATGGCACACTGTGGTATTTCACCCAGTAGATATGGGGGTTAATCAAAATCGGGTTTGTTTTCAAATTCTTTGTGTATCTGTGTAATCTGAGGGAAATGTGTTTCTGATATGGTCATACATTGGGCAGGAGGTTAGGAAGTGCAGCTCTGTTTCCACCTCATTTGTGGGCAGTGTGCACATAGCCTGTCTTCTCTTGAGAGCCAGGTCTGTCTACAGTGGCCTTTCTCAATAGCAAGGCTATTCTCACGGAGTCTGTACATGGTTAAAGCTTTCCTTAAGTTTGGGTCAGTCACAGTGGTCAGGTATTCTGCCACTGTTTACTCTCCGTTTAGGGCCAAATAGCATTATAGTTTGCTCTGTTTTTTTGTTAATTATTTCCAATGTGTCAAGTAATGCTGTAACGTTCTTTGCTTCACGGAAACATGGCTCACTTGAGACATGCTATCGGAGTCGATACAGCCAGCTGGTTTCTTTACGCATCGCGCCGACAGAATCAAGCATCTTTCTGGTAAGAAGAGGGGCGGGGGTGTATGCCTTATGATTAACGAGACATGGTGTGATCATAACAACATACAGGAACTCAAGTCCTTCTGTTCACCTGACTTTGAATTCCTCACAAATGTCGACCGCATTATCTACCAAGATAATTATCTTAGATTATAATCACAGCCGCATATATTCCCCCCCAAGCAGAGACATCGACGGGCCTGAACAAACTTTATTTGACTCTATGTAAACTGGAAACCACATATCCTTAGGCTGCATTCATTGTAGCTGGGGATTTTAACAAAGCTAATCTGAAAACAAGACTCCCTAAATTCTATCAGCATATCGATTGTGCTACCAGCGCTGGTAAAACCAAAAGAACAAAAGAAAAAGCCAACCAGGAGAACACACACACTGGGCTCTATATTACCTATGTTAGCAAACCTAATGCATGGTAAATCTTAGCGTTATATTTTCGGGGGTGTGTCAGAAATATTTCTACTATTTTCACAACCGGAATTATGAGCACAGGAGCTGGCGGTGGCATGAAAGGGCTCTCATTACTGGTGTCCACCATGGCTTGGTTCTAGGCCCTCTCCTCTTCTCTCTATCCACTAAGTCACCTGGCTCTGTCATATCCTCACATGGACTCTCTTATCATTGCTATGTGGATGACACTCAACTATTTGTCTCATTCCCCCCTTCTGACACCAGGTGGTGACACGCATCTTTGCGTACCTGGTATATATCTCTTGGGTGTCGGCAAACCGCCTCAAGCTCATCCACAACAAGATGTAGCTGCTCTTCTTCCTGGGAAAGGCCTGCCCACTTCAAGATCTTTCCATCGCGGTTCACAACTCCACAGTGTCACCCTCTCAGAGTGCAAATAACCTTGTTGTGCCCTGGACAACACCCTGTCATTCTCTGCAAATATCAAAGCATCAAAGCAGATGTTGCAGATTTAGGCTGTACAAAATCCGTAGAGTACAACCCTACCTATCACAGGAATCTCCCGTCTGGACTACTACAACTCACTGTTGTTTAGTGTTCAACCTTCCCTAGTTCTTCCATGTCACCCCGCTTCTCTGCACAATCCATGTGTTTCCTGTCGAAGCTTGCATCTACTACAAGACTATGGTACTTGCCTCCAGAGCAGCAAGAAGGAACTGTCCCCTCCCTACCTTCTGGCTAATTAAAACCTACACCCTAACCCGAGCGCAACATTCCGCCACCTCTGGTCTCTTGGCAGCTTCCGCTCAGCCCAGTTCAAGCTCTTCTCTGTCCTGGCACCCCAATGGTGGAACCAGCTTCCCCGTGAAGCTAGGACAGCAGAGTCCCTGCCTATCTTCTGAAACCCTACCACTTCAAAGAATATCTTAAATAATCCCTCATCAACCCCACTCTCAACCCCAACCCCCCTCCCCCCGGTCCTCCCCGGTCCTCCCCAACCAAAAACAAACAGCCTCTCGTGGACTAACATTTGAAATAGACTTTTTCCCCCTTACTAGCTCTGACTTTGCTGACAGCTACTTTTTGAGGGAAAATGTACTTACTATGACTGCAATATGTGGTTGTCTCACCTAGTTATCTTAAGATGAATGCACTGTAAGTTGCTCTGGATAAGAGTGTTTGCTAAATAATTAAAATGTGACCCGATTCAGGAAAGTAGGCGTACGTCGCAAATCATGACTTTGAACGTAAAAAATATTTTTTTTAGCAAAATGTGTTTTTTGGCAGAATGTGGTTTCATTTCAAGTGTGCTGTTAGCTAGCTAACATTAGCTGGCTGGGTCGCTGGCTGACATTATGTGTATGATCTTATTCTTCCTATCTCATACACATTTGCTTCACTAGTTATAGCCTTCAACCTGGTTGGTTAGCTACCTGCAGATTCATGCAGGGTAGTAACATCATGAGTTGTGATTATGGTCCATTGTTTAGCTATAGTCTCCACTCTAATATTGACAAAGTATTTTCATTTCAAGTTAAAGTCTACTGTTAGCTAGCTAGCTAACGTTAGCTGGCTGGCTCGCTAACTAATGTTACGTCATGTGATTCATTGGTTACCTAGCTAGCTATCTAGCCAGATGTCTTAACAAAAGACTCTTGTCTTAGTGTGCCAGAGAGCAGAATAACTGATGCATTTGTGAACGCTCAACACCAGTTGAATATGGCCGGTGTCACTAAACGTTGGCAACAAAGTGTAATTCAATTGTTACCAGCAGAACAGTTACAGTCACCAATGCTCTTGATAACATTAAAAAAAGCCTAACCAGCTCTGCATGGGTGAGTAAAATGGTCAGATTGGGGTCTTCGCTCATTATGTGTCTGGAAGTAGCTAGCCAATGTTAGCCAGTCAGCTTGTGTGCTTGACTGTAGTTGTGAGGTCAGAGCTTTCGGACCATCCCTACTTTTGGCCAGAGCGTCCAGTGTGCGCTCTGAACGCGAAACCACAGCGATAGGGCGAGTAATGTTCAGTGAGCTGTTCACTCTCTCTTAGATGTCTGGAAGTGAAGTAGCTGGCAAGTTAGTACAGAACCCTTAAAGAGATGAGTGGAGCTAAGGCTTAAAAGTGTGTGAACAATGCTGAATGGGGTGGCAGGTAGCCTAGTAGTTAGAGCGTTGGACCAGGATCCAGAAGGTTGCAAGATCGAAGCCCCAAGCTGACAAGGTAAAAATATGTCGTTCTGCCCCTGAACAAGGCAGTTAACCCACTGTTCCTAGGCCGTCATTGAAAATAGGAATTAGTTCTTTAACCTGTTTGGGATAGGGGGCAGCATTTTCACTTTTGGATGAAATGAGTGCCCAGAGTAAACTGCCTCCTACTCAGTCCCAGATGCCAATATATGCATATTATTCGTAATATTGGATAGAAAACACTCTGAAGTTTCTAAAACAGTTTGAATGATGTCAGTGAGTATAACAGAACTCGCATGGCAGGCAAAAACCTGAGAAAAATCCAACCAGGAAGTGGGAAATCTGAGGTTTATAGTTTTTCAAATACACAGTGTCTAATGGGGTCAAGTAGCACTTCCTAAGGCTTCCACTAGATGTAAACCGTCTTTAGAAACTTGTTTCGGGCTTCTGCTATAAAGGAGGAGGAAATGGGAGCTGAATGAGTCATGGGTCTGGCAGAGTGTCTCAGGCTCGTGACGCGCGGACCCAACAGATTTAGCTCTCGTTCCAGTGCTTTTCTACAGACAATGGAATTCTCCGGTTGGAACATTATTTAAGTTTTATGTTAAAAACATCCTAAAGATTGATTCCATACATCGTTTGACATGTTTCTACGACCTGTAATGGAACTTTTCGAGTTTTTGTCTGGACGTAGTGCCCGCTCCTCATGAAGATGGATTACTGGGCTGACCACGCTAACAACAAGTTGCTATTTGGACATCAATTATGGACTTTATGGAACTTTATGGAACAAATAAGTCATTTATTGTCGAACCGGGATTCCTGGGAGTGCATTCTGATGATTTCTCTCTGTGGTCGTATAATACAGACAAGGCAACATACACATTTTCACTGGAGCTGGATAAAGCTGGAGCTGGATAAAGATCCGATGTAAAGAGAAAGGGAGTATATCCACACACCATGATACTTCCGGCGCCGACAGAGATGGCCGCCTCGCTTCGCGTTCCTAGGAAACTATGCAGTTTTTTGTTTTTTTACGTGTTATTTCTTACACTAGTACCCCAGGTCATCTTAGGTTTCATTACATACAGCCGAGAAGAACTACTGAATATAAGATCAGCGTCAACTCACCATCAGTACGACCAAGAATATGTTTTTCGCGACGCGGATCCTGTGTTCTGCCTTACAACCAGGACAACGGAGTGGATTACATGCAGCGACCCAAAAAAACGACTCAGAAAAAGAGGGAAACGAAGCGGTCTTCTGGTCAGACTCACACCGTGCACCACTCCCTAGCATTCTTCTTGCCAATGTCCAGTCTCTTGACAACAAGGTTGATGAAATCCGAGCAAGGGTAGCATTCCAGAGGGACATCAGAGACTGTAACGTTCTATGCTTCACGGAAACATGGTTAACTGGAGAGACGCTATCCGAAGCGGTGCAGCCAGCGGGTTTCTCCACGCATCGCGCCGACAGAAACAAACATCTTTCTGGTAAGAAGAGGGGCGGGGGCGTATGCCTCATGGCCAACGTGACATGGTGTGATGAAAGAAACATACAGGAACTCAAATCCTTCTGTTCACCTGATTTAGAATTCCTCACAATCAAATGTAGACCGCATTATCTACCAAGAGAATTCTCTTCGATTATAATCACAGCCGTATATATCCCCCCCAAGCAGACACATCGATGGCTCTGAACGAACTTTATTTAACTCTCTGCAAACTGGAAACGATTTATCCGGAGGCTGCATTCATTGCAGCTGGGGATTTTAACAAGGCTAATCTGAAAACAAGACTCCCTAAATTTTATCAGCATATCGATTGCGCAACCAGGGGTGGAAAGACCCTGGATCATTGTTACTCTAACTTCCGCGACGCATATAAGGCCCTGCCCCACCCCCCTCTCGGAAAAGCTGACCACGACTACATTTTGTTGATCCCTGCCTACAGACAGAAACTAAAACAAGAGGCTCCCAAGCTGAGGTCTGTCCAACGCTGGTCCGACCAAGCTGACTCCACACTCCAAGACCTCTTCCATCACGTGGACTGGGAGATGTTTCGTATTGCGTCAGACAACAACATTGACGAATACGCTGATTCGGTGTGCGAGTTCATTAGAACGTGCGTTGAAGATGTCGTTCCCATAGCAACGATTAAAACATTCCCTAACCAGAAACCGTGGATTGATGGCAGCATTCGTGTGAAACTGAAGGCGCGAACCACTGCTTTTAATCAGGGCAAGGTGTCTGGTAACATGACTGAATACAAACAGTGCAGCTATTCCCTCCGCAAGGCTATCAAACAAGCTAAGCGCCAGTACAGAGACAAAGTAGAATCTCAATTCAACGGCTCAGACACAAGAGGCATGTGGCAGGGTCTACAGTCAATCACGGACTACAGGAAGAAACCCAGCCCAGTCACGGACCAAGATGTCTTGCTCCCAGGCAGACTAAATAACTTTTTGCCCGCTTTGAGGACAATACAGTGCCACTGATACGGCCTGCAACGAAAACATGCGGTCTCTCCTTCACTGCAGCCGAAGTGAGTAAGACATTTAAACGTGTTAACCCTCGCAAGGCTGCAGGCCCAGACGGCATCCCCAGCCGCGCCCTCAGAGCATGCGCAGACCAGCTGGCCGGTGTGTTTACGGACATATTCAATCAATCCCTATACCAGTCTGCTGTTCCCACATGCTTCAAGAGGGCCACCATTGTTCCTGTTCCCAAGAAAGCTAAGGTAACTGAGCTAAACGACTACCGCCCCGTAGCACTCACATCCGTCATCATGAAGTGCTTTGAGAGACTAGTCAAGGACCATATCACCTCCACCCTACGTGACACCCTTGACCCACTCCAATTTGCTTACCGCCCAAATAGGTCCAAAGACGATGCAATCTCAACCACACTGCACACTGCCCTAACCCATCTGGACAAGAGGAATACCTATGTGAGAATGCTGTTCATCGACTACAGCTCGGCATTCAACACCATAGTACCCTCCAAGCTCGTCATCAAGCTCGAGACCCTGGGTCTCGACCCCGCCCTGTGCAACTGGGTACTGGACTTCCTGACGGGCCGCCCCCAGGTGGTGAGGGTAGGCAACAACATCTCCTCCCCGCTGATCCTCAACACTGGGGCCCCACAAGGGTGCGTTCTGAGCCCTCTCCTGTACTCCCTGTTCACCCACGACTGCGTGGCCATGCACGCCTCCAACTCAATCATCAAGTTTGCGGACGACACAACAGTGGTAGGCTTGATTACCAACAACGACGAGACGACCTACAGGGAGGAGGTGAGGGCCCTCGGAGTGTGGTGTCAGGAAAATAACCTCACACTCAACGTCAACAAAACTAAGGAGATGATTGTGGACTTCAGGAAACAGCAGAGGGAACACCCCCCCATCCACATCGATGGAACAGTAGTGGAGAGGGTAGCAAGTTTTAAGTTCCTCGGCATACACATCACAGACAAACTGAACTGGTCCACTCACACAGACAGCATCGTGAGGAAGGCGCAGCAGCGCCTCTTCAACCTCAGGAGGCTGAAGAAATTCGGCTTGTCACCAAAAGCACTCACAAACTTCTACAGATGCACAATCGAGAGCATCCTGGCGGGCTGTATCACCGCCTGGTATGGCAACTGCACCGCCCTCAACCGTAAGGCTCTCCAGAGGGTAGTGAGGTCTGCACAACGCATCACCGGGGGCAAACTACCTGCCCTCCAGGACACCTACACCACCCGATGCTACAGGAAGGCCATAAAGATCATCAAGGACATCAACCACCCGAGCCACTGCCTGTTCACCCCGCTGTCATCCAGAAGGCGAGGTCAGTACAGGTGCATCAAAGCTGGGACCGAGAGACTGAAAAACAGCTTCTATCTCAAGGCCATCAGACTGTTAAACAGCCACCACTAACATTGAGTGGCTACTGCCAACACACTGTCAATGACACTGACTCTACTCCAGCCACTTTAATCATGGGAATTGATGGGAAATGATGTAAATATATCACTAGCCACTTTAAACAATGCTACCTTATATAATGTTACTTACCCTACATTATTCATCTCATATGCATACGTTGATACTGTACTCTATATCATCGACTGCATCCTTATGTAATACATGTATCACTAGCCACTTTAACTATGCCACTTGGTTTACATACTCATCTCATATGTATATACTGTACTCAATATCATCTACTGTATCTTGCCTATGCTGCTCTGTACCATCACTCATTCATATATCCTTATGTACATATTCTTTATCCCCTTACACTGTGTATAAGACAGTAGTTTTTTTGGAATTGTTAGTTAGATTACTTGTTTGTTATTACTGCATTGTCGGAACTAGAAGCACAAGCATTTCGCTACACTCGCATTAACATCTGCTAACCATGTGTATGTGACAAATAAAATTTGATTTGATTTGCTATAAGTGTAAGGTTTTATAAACATCATGGAACCATCTTACAGGTCACATTTGCACTTCTCCAGAAATAGTAGATTGAAATGCATTTCCATTCGAGCCATGTACATTTGCACCATAAAGCCATGCAGGGTTTCTTCTGGATAAAAAAACAGGGTTAGGGTGTGTTCAGGGGGTTTGGCACGGGGCGTGGGTCGGTGACGCTGAATATGTCTACAACCCCATCTTGATGGTGTAGAGAATATTTTGCATTTTTAAGCCAATTTCACGCAATTCTACAATTTCGCCAAGGAGCTGAGATAACATTTAATAGTTTTAATGCTAATATCCTGCAATTCTATGCATTCTGCCATGGTTAATGCTGTTTTAATATGCTTAAACATAACAACAAAATGAATACTGCCAAATGTTCAATTCTGTTAAGCTTTCATTTTGGTGGTGTATTATATTTTCGACATACTTTATATCTGGTTTTAGTCGTTGAAGTTTACACTGAAAGAATTTTTCCATCCTGAAAATGTTTTTAAACAAATTAAACATTTTGGTCTAAGGTGGCTCGAAAAAACGCTTAGACTGCCTTGCTCAAGGATTACAAAGGCAGAAAAATCCCTGCCATAGATGGTGAATCTTTCTAATAGATTAAACTACCTACCCAGAGACATACAAGCGAAATCCACAAGTTCATATGACTCTGGGAGAGTAGATAAATGGTCTCATTGCCAAAAACACCAAAGTATCCCTGTAATCACATTAAATTAAAAACAATCACCTACTGTTTTTAAACCAAAAACAATATTTCTAAATAGGATTGTGTCTTAACCATGATATCATAAATCACTAACCTCGTTCCAAGGCAGTGTGTGCACACGCAGGCCTATTTTTTTTTACACATAACATTTGCACGTCTATTCAAAATACTAGGCTCCTGTCAATTGTCACGTTGCCTATATGCGAGGCAGATTGTCAAAAATATTTGCCGTTGATATGGCATTTTAGGAGGACAGAATGGTTTGGAGTGAGTCTGTAATAATGGGATGGATAGCCTATTTTACAGAGCGAAATGCAGGTATGTGAATTGTGAATAACTAAAAAGCATGAGGGCAAAAATCCTCAAAGCACTCTCAGTAGACCATTTAAAAGTCCTTTATTCATATGCTCCTGGGGTAATGGCCAGGATAACAAGATGCTGCTAAACCTTGATTAACACTCTGACTGCTCATTAATGTAAAAATAATATTACTCTGCAATTGTTAAGTCATAGCCCCCTCCGTCCTTGACTTTTCCTAAATCAGTCTATATAACACATTGCAATCGTTAGTATCCAACTATCACAAACAGAATTGGAGTTATAGACAGTTTTACGAGGGCATGTCCTTTTTTAACAGTTTTCGAAACTATACCAAAACTAATTTCACACATACTGTATAACACATGAAGTAAAGTACAGTATGACAGGGGCGAATGGGTGAGTTGATGAGCCAGGGGAACTAACATTGCATAATTATGTCATCACCAATTGTGAATGAACAACAGGGCCATTCTATTGTATTGGTATATTCCTATTGTAATCTCTCACTTGCGCCTCCTTAGCGACAGACGAAAATAGAGCCAAGAGCGACATATAAATATAATTCACTACACATCCCTGAGTATGTCTCCATTCACTACACATCCCTGAGTATGTCTCCATTCACTACACATCCCTGAGTATGTCTCCATTCACTACACATCCCTGAGTATGTCTCCATTCACTACACATCCCTGAGTATGTCTCCATTCACTACACATCCCTGAGTATGTCTCCATTCACTACACATCCCTGAGTATGTTTCCATTCACTACACATCCCTGAGTATGTCTCCATTCACTACACATCCCTGAGTATGTTTCCATTCACTACACATCCCTGAGTATGTCTCCATTCACTACACATCCCTGAGTATGTCTCCATTCACTACACATCCCTGAGTATGTTTCCATTCACTACACATCCCTGAGTATGTTTCCATTCACTACACATCCCTGAGTATGTTTCCATTCACTACACATCCCTGAGTATGTTTCCATTCACTACACATCCCTGAGTATGTTTCCATTCACTACACATCCCTGAGTATGTCTCCATTCACTACACATCCCTGAGTATGTCTCCATTCACTACACATCCCTGAGTATGTTTCCATTCACTACACATCCCTGAGTATGTTTCCATTCACTACACATCCCTGAGTATGTCTCCATTCACTACACATCCCTGAGTATGTCTCCATTCACTACACATCCCTGAGTATGTCTCCATTCAATACAAATCCCTGAGTATGTCTCCATTCACTACACATCCCTGAGTATGTCTCCATTCACTACACATCCCTGAGTATGTTTCCATTCACTACACATCCCTGAGTATGTCTCCATTCACTACACATCCCTGAGTATGTCTCCATTCACTACACATCCCTGAGTATGTTTCCATTCACTACACATCCCTGAGTATGTCTCCATTCACTACACATCCCTGAGTATGTCTCCATTCACTACACATCCCTGAGTATGTCTCCATTCACTACACATCCCTGAGTATGTCTCCATTCACTACAAATCCCTGAGTATGTCTCCATTCACTACACATCCCTGAGTATGTCTCCATTCACTACACATCCCTGAGTATGTCTCCATTCACTACACATCCCTGAGTATGTTTCCATTCACTACACATCCCTGAGTATGTCTCCATTCACTACACATCCCTGAGTATGTCTCCATTCACTACACATCCCTGAGTATGTCTCCATTCACTACAAATCCCTGAGTATGTTTCCATTCACTACACATCCCTGAGTATGTCTCCATTCACTACACATCCCTGAGTATGTCTCCATTCACTACACATCCCTGAGTATGTTTCCATTCACTACACATCCCTGAGTATGTCTCCATTCACTACACATCCCTGAGTATGTCTCCATTTACTACACATCCCTGAGTATGTTTCCATTCACTACACATCCCTGAGTATGTCTCCATTCACTACACATCCCTGAGTATGTCTCTATTCACTACACATCCCTGAGTATGTCTCCATTCACTACACATCCCTGAGTATGTTTCCATTCACTACACATCCCTGAGTATGTCTCAATTCACTACACATCCCTGAGTATGTTTCCATTCACTACACATCCCTGAGTATGTCTCCATTCACTACACATCCCTGAGTATGTTTCCATTCACTACACATCCCTGAGTATGTCTCCATTCACTACACATCCCTGAGTATGTTTCCATTCACTACACATCCCTGAGTATGTCTCCATTCACTACACATCCCTGAGTATGTCTCCATTCACTACACATCCCTGAGTATGTCTCCATTCACTACACATCCCTGAGTATGTTTCCATTCACTACACATCCCTGAGTATGTCTCCATTCCATATATTGAAAGCACTTCTCTCCTAGTACAATACATGAACACTATCTGTTCACCAATGTGTTATGTCTCTTGACTCTG
Source organism: Oncorhynchus tshawytscha (assembly GCF_018296145.1). Lineage (NCBI taxonomy): Eukaryota > Metazoa > Chordata > Actinopteri > Salmoniformes > Salmonidae > Oncorhynchus > Oncorhynchus tshawytscha. The sequence goes on along the minus strand of NC_056429.1, from coordinate 87,044,769 downwards.
ACAGACATATGAAGAGAAATATAAACCCTCTCATCTCGCAGAAACGTCTTTACTACTGAGCACAGTCAAGTCTGTGAGCTTGTCACTGTTACTGTGTGAGTGGCAGACTCCTGTTCATGGACCCTGAATACAGGAAGCTCTGCTCTCAAAATTATAGGATTCAAAGTCTCGTTGTGTCTTGCACGTTTCATTTTGCCGCCGAGCAATGCTTGGTGTGTCTCTGTGAGTGGCAGGCTGCAATTCAGATCTCAAAGCTCACTGAGTTGCAGAGAATTGCATGGAAGGAAATGTATATATATATATATATATATATATATATATATATATAAAAGAGAGAGAGAGAGAGAGAGAGAGAGAGAGAGGCTGACAGTAAAACTCAGGAAGACAAAAAATAATTGTGTTCCCAAAAACAGGTCCAGTTGTCAGGACCACAAATGCAAATTCCATCTAGACACCTAGAGCACACAAAACACTATACATACCTCGGACAAAACATCAGCGCCAGAGGTAATTTCCACAAAGACGTGAACGTCATGAGAGACAACGCAAGAATGGCCTTCTTTGCCATCAAAGGAACATAAAATGTGGCATACCAAATAGGATTTGGCTAGAAATACTTGAATCAGTTATAGAACCCATTGCCCTTAATGGTTGTGAGATCTGGGTTCCCCTCACCAACCCAGAATTCACAAAATGGGACGAACACCAAATTGAGACTCAGCATGCAGAATTCTGCAAAATTATCCTCTGTGTACAGTGTAAAACATCAAATAATGCATGGAGAGCAGAATTAGGCAGATACCCTCTAATTATCAAAATCCAGAAAAGAGCTATTAAATTCAACAACCATCTAAAAGGAAGTGATTACCAAACCTTCCATAAAAAAGCCATCACCTACAGAGAGATGAACTGGTCCTGGGGCTCTGTTCACAAACACAAACAGACCCCACAGAGCCCCAGGACAGCAACACAATTAGACCCAACCAAATCATGAGAAAACAAAAAGATAATTACTTGACACATTGGAAATAATTAACAAAAAAAACTTAGCAAACTTGAATGCTATTTGGTCCTAAACAAAGAGTACAGAGTGGCAGAATACCTGACCACTGTGACTGACCCAAAATGAATGAAAGGCTTGACCATGTACAGACTCAGTGAGCATATCATTGCTATTGAGAAAGGTCCCCGTTGGCAGACCTGGCTCTCAAAAGACAGGCTATGTGCACACTGCCCACAAAATGAGTTGGAAACTGAGCTGCACTTCCTAACCTACTGCCAAATATATGACCATATTAGAGACATACAGTTCCCTCAGATTACACAGATCCACAAAGAATTCAAATCAAATCAAATTTTATTTGTCACATACACATGGTTAGCAGATGTTAATGCGAGTGTAGCGAAATGCTTGCGAAATGCTTGTTTGAAAACAAATCCAATTTTGATAAACTCCCATATCTACTGGGTGAAATTCCAGTGTGCCATCACAGCAGCAAGACTTGTGATCTGTTGCCACCAGACAAGGGCAACCAGTGAAGAACAAACACCATGGTAATCACAAATAGGATGCTGTACATCCAGACCAGCCCTGTCCTGTGCAGAGCAGGTAGAGGACATGAGAGGAGAGCAGGCTAGCAGGTTACCAACTCCACTCCTCAACCTTCCTTCCCCTAGAGGAAATTGAACATCCAGCTACTTCTGTGTGGCTCAGAGATAGTTCTGTCACATAATCTCTTTCTACCCCCTCCCCTCCTTGGCTTTGTGTCCACATTTGAATTTGTATTTATTATGGATCCCCATTAGCCGCTGTCAAAGCATCAGCTACTCTCCCTGGGGTCCAGAAAAATTAATGCAGATTATACCATTTTAAAAACATTACAAAATATTCTACAAATATTCACATATTCACATATTCTACAACACTGTGTCCCCTAAGGCCCCTACTCCACCACTACCACATATCTACAGTACTAAAGCAATGTGTATGTACAGTACATAAGTTATCGTGTGTGTGTGTGTGTGTGTGTGCGTGTGTCTGTGCCAATGTTTGTGATTCACATATTCTACAACACTGTGTCCCCTAAGGCCCCTACTCCACCACTACCACATATCTACAGTACTAAAGCAATGTGTATGTACAGTACATAAGTTATCGTGTGTGTGTGTGTGTGTGTGTGTGTGTGTGTGTGTGTGTGTGTGTGTGTGTGTGTGTGTGTGTGTGTGTGTGTGTGCATGTGTCTGTGCCAATGTTTGTGTTGCTTCACAGTACCGCTGTTCCACAAGGTGTTTTTTAAACCTAATTTTACTGCTTGTGTCAGTTACTTGATGTGGAATAGAGTTCCATGTAGTTATGGCTCTATGTAGTACTGTGTCTCCCATAGTCTGTTCTGGACTTAGGGACAGTGAAGAGACCTCTTGTGGCATGTCTTGTGGGGTATGCATGGGTGTCCGAGCTGTGTGCAAGTATTTTAGACAGGCAGCTCGGTGCATTCAACATGTACCTCTCATATATAAAAGTTGTGATGAAGTCAATCTCTCCTCCACTTTCAGCCAGGAGAGATTGACATGCATATTATTAATATTAGTAATCTGTGTAGATCCAAGGGCCAGCCGTGCTGCTCTGTTCTGAGCCAATTGCAATTTTCTCTCTACTTTGGGCGCCAATAGAGATGGCCGCCTCGCTTCGCGTTCCTAGGAAACTATGCAGTGTTTTGTTTTTTTACATGTTATTTCTTACATTAGTACCCCAGGTCATCTTAGGTTTCATTACATACAGTCGAGAAGAACTACTGAATATAAGATCAGCGTCAACTCACCATCAGCACGACCAAGAATATGTTTTTCGCGACGCGGATCCTGTGTTCTGCCTTACAAACAGGACAACGGAGTGGATCCCATGCAGCGACCCAAAAAAACGACTCCGAAAAAGAGGGAAATGAGGCAGTCTTCTGGTCAGACTCCGGAGACGGGCACACCTCCCTAGCATTCTTCTTGCCAATGTCCAGTCTCTTGACAACAAGGTTGATGAAATCCGAGCAAGGGTAGCATTCCAGAGGGACATCAGAGACTGTAACGTTCTTTGCTTCACGGAAACATGGCTCACTGGAGAGACGCTATCCGTAGCGGTGCAGCCAACGGGTTTCTCCACGCATCGCGCCGACAGGAACAAACATATTTCTGGTAAGAAGAGGGGCGGGGGCGTATGCCTTATGGCTAACGAGACATGGTGTGATGAAAGAAACATACAGGAACTGAAATCCTTCTGTTCACCTGATTTAGAATTCCTCACAATCAAATGTAGACCACATTATCTACCAAGAGAATTCTCTTCGATTATAATCACAGCCGTATATATCCCCCCCAAGCAGACACATCGATGGCTCTGAACGAACTTTATTTAACTCTTTGCAAACTGGAAACCATTTATCCGAAGGCTGCATTCATTGTAGCTGGGGATTTTAACAGGGCTAATCTGAAAACAAGACTCCCTAAATTTTATCAGCATATCGATTGCGCAACCAGGGGTGGAAAGACCTTGGATCATTGTTACTCTAACTTCCGCGACGCATATAAGGAACTGCCCCGCCCCCCTTTCGGAAAAGCTGACCACGACTCCATTTTGTTGATCCCTGCCTACAGACAGAAACTAAAACAAGAGGCTCCCACGCTGAGGTCTGTCCAACGCTGGTCCGACAAAGCTGACTCCACACTCCAAGACTGCTTCCATCACGTGGACTGGGATATGTTTCGTATTGCGTCAGATAACAATATTGACGAATACGCTGATTCGGTGTGCGAATTCATTAGAACGTGCGTTGAAGATGTTGTTCCCATAGCAACGATTAAAACATTCCCTAACCAGAAACCGTGGATTGATGGCAGCATTCACGTGAAACTGAAAGCGCGAACCACTGCTTTTAATCAGGGCAAGGTGTCTGGTAACATGACCGAATACAAACAGTGCAGCTATTCCCTCCGCAAGGCTATCAAACAAGCTAAGCGTCAGTACAGAGACAAAGTAGAATCTCAATTCAACGGCTCAGACACAAGAGGCATGTGGCAGGGTCTACAGTCAATCACGGACTACAAGAAGAAATCCAGCCCAGTCACGGACCAGGATGTCTTGCTCCCAGGCAGACTAAATAACTTTTTTACCTGCTTTGAGGACAATACAGTGCCACTGACACGGCCTGCAACGAAAACATGCGGTCTCTCCTTCACTGCAGCCGAGGTGAGTAAGACATTTAAACGTGTTAACCCTCGCAAGGCTGCAGGCCCAGACGGCATCCCCAGCCGCGCCCTCAGAGCATGCGCAGACCAGCTGGCCGGTGTGTTTACGGACATATTCAATCAATCCCTATACCAGTCTGCTGTTCCCACATGCTTCAAGAGGGCCACCATTGTTCCTGTTCCCAAAAAGCTAAGGTAACTGAGCTAAACGACTACCGCCCCGTAGCACTCACTTCCGTCATCATGAAGTGCTTTGAGAGACTAGTCAAGGACCATATCACCTCCACCCTACCTGACACCCTAGACCCACTCCAATTTACTTACCGCCCAAATAGGTCCACAGACGATGCAATCTCAACCACACTGCACACTGCCCTAACCCATCTGGACAACAGGAATACCTATGTGAGAATGCTGTTCATCGACTACAGCTCGGCATTCAACACCATAGTACCCTCCAAGCTCGTCATCAAGCTCGAGACCCTGGGTCTCGACCACGCCCTGTGCAACTGGGTACTGGACTTCCTGACGGGCCGCCCCCAGGTGGTGAGGGTAGGCAACAACATCTCCTCTCCGCTGATCCTCAACACTGGGGCCCCACAAGGGTAGGTTCTGAGCCCTCTCCTGTACTCCCTGTTCACCCACGACTGCGTGGCCACGCACACCAACTCAATCATCAAGTTTGCGGACGACACAACAGTGGTAGGCTTGATTACCAACAACGACGAGACGGCCTACAGGGAGGAGGTGAGGGCCCTCAGAGTGTGGTGTCAGGAAAATAACCTCACACTCAACGTCAACAAAACTAAGGAGATGATTGTGGACTTCAGGAAACAGCAGAGGGAACACCCCCCTATCCACATCGATGGAACAGTAGTGGAGAGGGTAGCAAGTTTTAAGTTCCTCGGCATACACATCACAGACAAACTGAATTGGTCCACTCACACAGACAGCATCGTGAAGAAGGCGCTGCAGCGCCTCTTCAACCTCGGGAGGCTGAAGAAATTTGGCTTGTCACCAAAAGCACTCACAAACTTCTACAGATGCACAATCGAGAGCATCCTGGCGGGCTGTATCACCGCCTGGTACGGCAACTGCTCCGCCCTCAACCGTAAGGCTCTCCAGAGGGTAGTGAGGTCTGCACAACGCATCACCGGGGGCAAACTACCTGCCCTCCAGGACACCTACACCACCCGATGTTACAGGAAGGCCATAAAGATCATCAAGGACATCAACCACCCGAGCCACTGCCTGTTCACCCCGCTATCATCCAGAAGGCAAGGTCAGTACAGGTGCATCAAAGCTGGGACCAAGAGACTGAAAAACAGCTTCTATCTCAAGGCCATCAGACTGTTAAACAGCCACCACTAACATTGAGTGGCTGCTGCCAACACACTGACACTGACACTGACTCAACTCCAGCCACTTTAATAATGGGAATTGATGGGAAATGATGTAGATGTATCACTAGCCACTTTAAACAATGCTACCTTATATAATGTTACTTACCCTACATTATTCATCTCATATGCATACGTATATACTGTACTCTATATCATCGACTGCATCCTTATGTAATACATGTATCACTAGCCACTTTAACTATGCCACTTTGTTTACATACTCATCTCATATGTATATACTGTACTCGATACCATCTACTGGATCTTGACTATGCTGCTCTGTACCGTCACTCATTCATATATCCTTATGTACATATTCTTTATCCCCTTACACTGTGTATAAGACAGTAGTTTTGGAATTGTTAGTTAGATTACTTGTTGGTTATTACTGCATTGTCGGAACTAGAAGCACAAGCATTTCGCAACACTCGCATTAACATCTGCTAACCATGTGTATGTGACAAATAAAATTTGATTTGATTTGGTGGGGATTTACCACAGTACTAGTGGGTTGGTGGGCATGTAACCCCATTTCCATGTGTATGTGACAAATACAATTTGATTTGATTTGATTTGATTTTTCTTTTTTTGTGGTACCTGACCACATGACTGAACAGTAGTCAAGGTGCGACAAAACTTGTTGATAGTGTTGTTAAGAAGGCAGATCATTGCTTAATTATAGACAGAATTCTCCCCATCTTAGCTACTACTGCATCACTATGTTTTGACCATGACAGTTTACAATCTAGGGTTACTCCAAGCAGTTTAGTCATCTCAACTTGCTCAATTTCCACATTATTTATTACACGATTTAGATGATGTTTGGGGTTTAGTGTGTGTTTTGTTCCAAATACAATGCTTTTAGTTTTAGAATTCCTTGCCACCCACTCTGAAACTAACTGCAACTCTTTGTTGAGTGTTGCAGTCATTTTAGTCGCTGTAGTATCTGACATGTATAGCGTTGAGTCATCCGCATACATAGACATTCTGGCTTTACTCAAAGTCATAGGCATGTCGTTAGTAACATTTTTAAAAAGCAAGGAGTCTAAACAGCTACCCTGGGGAATTCCTGATTCTAACTGGATTATATTTGGGAGGCTTCCATTAAAGAACACCCTCTGTGTTCTGTAAGACAAGTACATCTTTATCCACATCATAGCAGTGTGTGTAAAGCCATAACACATACAGTTTTCCAGCAGCAGATGATGATCGATAATGTCTAACAAGACTTCAGTGTGTTAGCTAGCTTGAGGTGGAAATTGGAATCCTAGGATTAACATTTACTGGGAAGGTAAACACATAAGAGTAAGCACACTTGGTGTGAAAAGTCTGACAGTTAGCGCATTAGGTTAATATTATGAAATGTGCATGTGTCTGTGTGTGTGTGTGTATGTATGTATGTATGTATGTACTGTATGTGAGGCGGCAGGGTAGCCGAGTGGTTAGAGCGTTGGACTAGCAACCGAAAGATTGCAAGTTTAAATCCCCGAGCTGACAAAGTACAAATCTGTCGTTCTGCCCCTGAAGAGGCAGTTAACCCACTATTCATAGGCCGTCATTGAAAATAAGATTTTGTTCTTTAACTGACTTGCCTAGTTAAATAAAGGTAAAAAAAATAATAATTTAAAGTGTGTGTGAATCACATCCACAATAATGAGTTTGGTGATGTAATGAGTTAGATTACAACTTTCCTGAATAGGATCCTTTGCTTGTATCCCCCAGAGCAATTTAACTGATTCCAAAACATCGCCGGCGGAGAAGGGGTACTCAAAGAAGAATTTTAGTCAGACAAGAGGCGCACACACCACCCATCGCTTCCGAGTATATTACTCGCTAATGTTCAGTCTATGGATAATAAAGTTGACGAGCTGAGGGTGAAGATTTCCTGCCAGAGAGACATCAGGGAATGTAACATACTCTGTTTCACGGAAACATGACTCTCTCGGGATTTACTGTCTGAGTCTGTACAGCGAGTTGGGTTCTCAGTTCAGTTACAGGCCTATCTTATATTTTTAAGTGGGAGAACTTGCCCAATTGGTGGCTGACTAAATACTTTTTTGCCCCACTGTACATAGACTTGAAATCACTGTCCACTTTAATAAATGGAACACTAGTCAATTTAATAATGTCTACATACTTTGCATTACTCATCTCATTTGTATATAATGTATTATATCCTTTTCTACTGTATCTTAGTCTATGCCGCTCTGACATTGCTCATCCAAATAATTATATATTCTTAATTCAATTCCTGTCATGCATGCTCCCACTCTCCCTATCTGGCGCTTGAGAGCACCTGTCATCATCATTACGCACATCAGCGCTCACTGGACCCACTTAGAATCTTTCATGTTTTGATTGCCTTCCCTATATCTGTCTGTTTCCTCGGTTTCATCCCCGTGACAGCATTATTGTTGTTTCCATTCCCCCTGTCCAGACGCTGTCCGTATTCTGTTCCTGTCCATTGCTATTAAATGTTCACTCCCTGTACCTGCTTTAACGTCTCCCGTGTCGATCCTTTCAGAATGCTGTCCAATATGTGAAGCATCAGTGAGTTTTTGTTATTTTGTTTGTTGGTGACGTCGGGTCCGGGTGCCGTCGCCGATGGAACCGGGGATGCCTCACCTGGCGCGTCTTACCTGGCTAGAGAGGTTTTCTTGGCTCAGCAGGCGCCCATCCCACGTCATGACTCAGCCGGTTAGTCGAGCTCCCATGCCTCAGCTGGCTCGTCAATCTCCCATGCCTCAGCAGGATTGTCAGGCTTTCACGCCTCAGCAGGTTCGTCAGGCTCCCATGCCATAGGAGGCTCACCAGGGTCCCACGCCTCTGCCGACTTTTCTCGTGCCCATTTCTCGGCCGGCCCATCAGGCTCGCCCATGTAGGACGCTGGGTGGCGCCCCTAGAGAGGAGTGGGGTACTGTCACGCCTGCTCCTGCTCTCCCTCTCTGGCACTCGAGGGCACCGGGGTGCCCTTCATTATGCACACCTGTCACCATCATTACGCACATCAGCGCTCACTGGACTCACCTGGACTCCTACACATGTTTTGATACATCTGTCCTCTGTTTCATCCCCCTGTCAGCATTATTGCCGTTTCCATTTCCCCTGTCCAGACGCTGTCCGTATTCTGTTCCTGTCTGTGGTTATTGAATGTTCACTGCATGTACCTGCTTCTCGTCTCAAGCGTCAATCCTTACAATCAATCCTTACAATTCCTGTACTTAGATTTGTGTGTATTGTGTGTATAGTTGAGTAGACATGAGTTAGATGACATAATGAGTTAGGTGACACAGGTGCCATTGCCACAGGAAGTAGTGGTGCAATGGAGGTTACGTCAACATGGAGATGCCAACCTGCTGTGGATGACAGCATATCACCTTCTGGCGCTAACTAAATGCTGACCAATTAAAGGTGAGACTGACACCACACTGAGTCAGCCTGTTATAGCCTGGCTTCTGATACTGCTGACCCCTAATACCCCCCCCCCCCACATACGCAAACACACGCACACGCACAATGACATCCCACATCCTCTCTGTACAGGTGTCTGAGTCAATCTATGCGGTCAGCCCTCCAGTCTGCTCTGGGGAAAGTGGTGGAGTTGGATGTGTTCCTCGGCTGATGGTACATTTCAGGCTTGTTAAATTGGTTGGAAGGCATGCATTTTTCAGTGACTGGTGGTAAGATAATCACTCTGATTAAATGGCTGACATGTAGCTAGGCTGGATAGATAGGGTGGAGGGGAAGAGATTGAGAGAGAGAGAGAAAGAGAGAGAGAGATTTTTGACAAACTCTAACATATTTTGGGTGAAAAACCACAGTGTGCAATCACAGCAGCAATGTTTGCAACCTGTTGCCACAAGAAAAGGCAACCAGTGTTCCAGACAACAAGTTCTCATTTACAACTGCGACTTGGTCAAGAATAAAGCAAAGCAGTTCGACACATAGAACAACACACAGTTACACATGGAATAAACAAACAGTCAAAAATGCAGCAGAAAAAATGTATATGCAGCATGTGCAAATGAGGTAAGATAAGTGAGGTAAGGCAATAAATAGGCCATGGTGGAAAAGTAATTACAATATACCAATTAAACACCGATGTGATTGATGTGAAGAAGATGACTGTGCAAGTAGAGACACTGGGGTGCAAAAGAGCAATATAAATAAATGCAGTATGGGGATGAGGTAGTTGGAAGGGATATACTACAGATGGGCTATGTACAGGTGCAGTGATCTGTGAGCTGCTCTGACAGCTGGTGCTTAAAGCTAGTGACGGAGATAGGAGTCTCCAGCTTCAGTATTTTTTGCAGTTTGTTCCAGTCATTGGCTGCAGAGAACTGGAAGAAAAGGCAGCCATAGAAAGAATGGATTTGGGGGTGACTAGTGAGATATACCTGCTAGAGCGCGTGCTACGGGTAGGTGCTGCTATGGTGACCGGTGAGCTGAGATAAGGCGGGGCTTTACCTAGCAGAGACTTGTAGATAACCTGGAGCCAGTGGGTTTGGCGACGAGTAGGAAGCAAGGGCCAGCCAATGAGAGCGTACAGGTGGCAATGGTGGGTAGTATATGGGGCTTTGGTGACTAAAAGGATGGCACTGTGATAGACTGCATCCAAATTGTTGAGTAGAGTGTTGGAGGCTATTTTGTAAATGACATCGCCGAAGTCGAGGATATGTTTGGTAGCATGAGTGAAGGATGATTGGTTGCGAAACAGGAAAACGATTCTGGATTTAATTTTGGATTGGAGATGTTTAATGTGAGTCTGGAAGGAGACTTTACACCTTGGTATTTGTAGTTGTCCACATATTCTAAGTCACAACCGTCCAGAGTAGTGATGCTGGATGGGCGGGCAGCTGCGGGCAGCGATCGGTTGAAGAGCACACATTCAGTTTTACTAGCATTTAAGAGCAGTTGGAGGCAACGGAAGGAGAGTTGAATGGCATTGAAGCTTGTCTGGAGGTTAATTAACACAGTGTCCAAAGAAGGGCCAGAAGTATACAGGATGGTGTCGTCTGCGTAGAGTTGGATCAGAGAATCACCAGCAGCAAGAGCGACGTCATTGATGTATACAGAGAAGAGAGTCGGCCCAAGAATTTAACCCTGTGGCACCCCCATAGAGATTGCCAGAGGTCTGGACAACAGACGTGGCAGTCATTTGAGAAACCAAGGCCGTTTAGTCCTCTGATAAGAATGTGGTGATTGACAGAGTCTAAAGACTTGGCCAGGTCGATGAATACGGCTGCACAGTAATGTCTCTTATTGATGGCGGTTATGATATCATTGAGGACCTTGAGCATGGCTGATGTGCACCCATGACCAGCACTGAAACCAAATTGCATAGCGCAGAAGGTACGGTGGGATTCGAAATGGTCGATAATCTGTTAGTTAACTTGGCTTTCAAAGACCCAGGAAAGGCAGGGAAGGATATATATAAATCTGTAGCAGTTTGGGTCTAGGGTGTCTCCCCCTTTGAAGAGGGGATGATCGCAGCAGCTTTCCAATCTTTGGGAATCTCAGACGATACGAAAAAGGTTGAACAGGCTAGTAACAGGGGTTGCAACAATTTTTGAAGATATTTTTAGAAAGAGAGGGTCTAGATTATCTAGCCCGGGCTGATTTGTTGGGGTCCAGATTTTGCAGCTATTTCAGAACATCAGCTATCTGGATTTGGGTGAAGGAGAAATGGGGAGGCTTGGGCGAGTTGCTGTGGGGGGTGCCGGGCAGTTGACTGGGGTAGGGGTAGCCAGGTGGAAAGCAAGGCCAGCCGTAGAAAAATGCTTATTGAAATTCTCAATTATAGTGGATTTATCAGTGGTCACAGTGTTTCCTAGCCTCAGTGCAGTGGGCAGCTGGGAGGAGGTGCTCTTATTCTCCATGGACTTTACAATGTTCCAGAAATTCAATCCATATTTATGTTTATTCATTTTCCCTTGTGTACTATATGCACATCATTGCAACACTGTATAGACATAATTACATTTGATATTGTCTTTATTCTTTCTGAACTTTGTGAGTGTAATTGCTCGTTTTTGATTGTTTATTTCACTTTTGTTTATTATCTATGTAAACATGTTTCCCATCCCAATAAAGGCCTTTGAATTGAATTGAATTGAGGGATAGAGCGAGACAGAGAAAGACAGGGAGACAGAGACAGATAAAGAGAGAGATAGAAAGAGAAAGAGAGAGAGAGAGAGAGAGAGAGAGAGAGAGAGAGATTGGTGAAGTTTCCCACTAGAGGAGTAAAGAGTGAGAGAACCACAGGAGTAGGTGTAATTTGAGGTGTGAGTTGGAGAGAGAAAGAGAGACAGGAGGAATGAGATAGACAGAGAAAAGTGGTGTAACATGACCATGTTTGGGTGAGCACAGAAAAGAGAGAGAAAGAAGGGAGATATACAATATTCTCAACTAGACATAATGGCAGCTATTACTCAGTGTGCAGGGGTGTATCCATGTCTCTGTGTGTTAGTAGCATTGGAAACACTACTGCTGATAGTAGGGGATGCAAGTAATGAGTTACAGTGGATGGGGATGGAAGAGCCTAGTATGATTTACAGTGGGAGGAAGTGGATGTGTCTTTGTATGAGCTATGTGGGGTGCAAGGGTAGGGGAGGCTAGTACAGCATGGCTGAATCTCAAAACGAACACTTGGCCCCTAAGCCCTTTATCGAGAGGCCACTTACTATTGTGTTCGATAGTGATCACTCGAGTCTACAAGATTTGTGGCCACAAAGAGCATTGAGACATCCCGACTGCCACATCCAAAATTCTAAATCCATCCGCAAGCATTGTCTCCTGTGACCTGTCTTGTGGCATGAATCACTTGTTATGAAACACAGGCACTGGGGACATGCGGCAGACAGAGACGAGTACTCCGATAGACAGTGAGAAAGTTGTTTAAACAAAACCATTTCTCTCTACTCCGGCACAAAATATGTGCAAGTATATTGGTCGTCAGTGATTTCCTCAGCTGGTTTAGCTTGTTATAGCTTGCCTTTTGCCAGCTAGCTTCAGTGACAAACACAGGGATGGATTATTAGCTAGCTAGCTAATGATGTTGGGCATTGCACTGCATGTCACTTGTCACTTATTTAGGATAGTTTGAAGGGCTTGCTGGTGAAGTTGTAGACATGTTCCCATCAGTCAGTCCGTACATCGGCATGTTTCCAAAGCACCCATTGCTACATTGTAACGTTGGGTCAGCTAAACATGCAGCAGCTAACTGGTGAGCAGGCTGTTTGCTGCTTCATTCATTCATTGTGATAAAATAATGTTATTGCAGTAGCTAGCTAACCAGCTAGCTTGCTTATGGAAGGAGCATTGCATTTAGTGTTGAACTAGTGGTCAGCTTCTCTTTCATTACATATGAATTCACTTATTCAGGCTTAGCTAGCAAGTTCATTAATAATGAACAAGTGTTCCTGTACATTATCAAACTTCCAAAATGCACTAAACTCCTTAGCTATATGTAAAATCGGGTGACTATGAATTTCATTTTTTTCTTAATGTATTACACATTTCTTGATTTATCGAGATGTACTACTTTTGAGGGCGACATAGTAGTGACTCTTCACATGCTAAGATTCATGTGAAGAAGTTGCTGCTGTGGTTGTCAAGATAAAGAGGCTTCCAAAGGGTGCAGTGGAGCCCTTAATGACTCAACAACTAGTATTTGAGATTATCTCGCAGTGGAGCCCTTAATGACTCAACAACTAGTATTTGAGATTATCTCGCAGTGGAGCCCTTAATGACTCAACAACTAGTATTTGAGATTATCTCGCAGTGGAGCCCTTAATGACTCAACAACTAGTATTTGAGATTATCTCGCAGTGGAGCCCTTAATGACTCAACAACTAGTATTTGAGATTATCTCGCAGTGGAGCCCTTGACTCGTGAACACGCATATCGATTGATCGAGTGCTTGAAGTGCTCAAAGGGTTCGGTTTGAGGTTCAGCCTATGAGTTATAGTAGAACAGGTGGCTAGGGGGTGAAGGAGGAATCATACGGGACGAGAGAGAGGGGAGCTCTGTCCCAGTCATAACTTGAAGCCATGCCGGAGAAAGGTGCAGAGAATTATGGGGCCTCTGACTGAGCAGTCCGAGTGGCTGTTTTCTGCTTCAGTCCAACCCCCCACGAGTCACATCCCTCTGGCACATTCCTCTGGTAATAGTGTATGTATGAACAGTATGTGAGCCAGTTGAAAGTCAGACATGTGGGAGATAGGGGCTCCCGCAGTCATTTGTGATTTCACTTACTGAGTCAAAACACATGTGATTAGCATGAACACGCTCCTTGTATAACACATTATGCATCTCCTAGAGAGAAAAGCCTTTTATCTGGATGGGTATGTGTTACTTTCGGCAATAGTGGTGTAAAATGTGTAATGAGAGAAAAAACACATTTCACTGATATGATCAGAGCGATAGCATCCATAATCAGTCTCATCTTCAGTGAAAACACAGCACTCATAGCATCACAGTATCCACCACAAATGAAACATGAGATGTTAAGTGCTAAGGAAAAGTTTACGTATAAACAGTGTGAGAGAGAGAATCGCTCCACAGCATTGATGGTTTACCTAAATGGATGTTTTACAGACATATTGCTGTCTTCGTAGGGAGGCCAAGACTCAATTACAGCCGGCACAATAACATGCAGGCAGCCTACAACGAAGTGTAAAACACAAACAAATGACAGACTTGCTAAGAGAGAGCAAGAGAGAAAGAGAGAAAGAGAAAGAGGAGGTTCTGCTGTCAGTTTAAGGTTTCCACACACTTAATGGGTGGAGTCAGAATTGTATTCATCAACGCACACCTTTTGTAACATGACACCCTCGCCTGTCCATGTGTTCTTAGACCCTGAATAGCAAATAGATACTGTCATGACGTTGGTCTCTTTGGGTATAGCAAGCCCATCCCCCTCTCCCTGCCTCCCCCTTTCCTCCTTCAACTAGGTTGCTGTGGTCAGAGAGACGTCGTAAATTCCTGAGAATCTCCTCATGGACACATAGTAGAGAGAGAGTAAATTTTCACAGAGGACAAAGGAAATCCTTCCACCTCACAGAACTTGAGGTACGAACAAATTTCAAGTTCCGGAGAGAAAGTATAAAAGATCGGTGAAGAATCCAGCTACAAACTGGTCCGTTTGTCACAACTTGGGAAAGTTCATGGGAGACGGTGTGGCCACATTACCATAACGCTGTTTATATAATAGCCTCAGATATGAGGTTTACATCTAATTGTTGTATAAGATGAATGAGTATGATACTGTTTGTATAATTGTGTAATATGATTTTGGACTGTTTAATGAAGAAAAATACAATTCCCTTTTGATTTGAACTAAATCAGAGGACCGCCCCTGAGCCCAGTTAGGGTCAGACATCCTGGGACAGCCCTCTTCTGCCATTCTGAATAAAACCCAACTTTGAGAAATTATCAGCAGACCGAGCTTACCTCAATTACGAGATGGCTAAAGGTTGCAGACCATGTTTTTCTCCATTAGGAGGACAAAGGTTGTAGACCATTGCTGAATCTTTTAACCATACCACGTGGTTAAACTCTTAGACTATCGATACCGACAGAATAAGAACAAGTCTTTGATATTAATTACTAGTCTGCAGTTAGGAATTCGGTGTCATTGAACGCAAAGAACGACGACCGCCGAAACATTCTATAACGAATGTCACTTTGAACTATCCCCTCTAACCAAGACAGAGAGAGAGAGAGGGAGAGAGACGGACAATTCTACAAAAGAAAGACTTTTCACCAGCGATCAAGACGACACACTGAGCATAAATATATATATTGATTGCAATTGTTCCCGAATGAGTGAGCGTTCATGTGTAAAGGATTAGCATTTCAATTGTTATAATTATCATTCTGTAGTGACTTCTTAGTCGATGCCGGTTCAGCCCACTAGGGCACATTCTCCTATCATTTCATGTAACCACATTTACCTTGTTTGTTTGTTTGTTTATGCATTTCTGTGAATGACTTAGTTAGTAATAAATCAATTATTTAAATGATTTAAGACAATTGATGTATGGATGACTCATAGTGAAGACTGGGTTCGTGCAGATAACCAACAATTTACGACCTTTGGAATGAGACTAATGTGAGGTAAAGTAAATAATTCACTAATTCGAAGACTAATTGATCAGATAAAATATCTGAAAAGTTATTTTAGGAAATGATAACTGAATATTTTTCCTTGGTGCACCAACTTCCTAGTTAATTAGTTACGTGATTAATCAGTTGATTGCGTAATAACTAATTACAGAGAATCTTTGATAAAAACTATCAGTCTTCAGTTAATTAATTACCTTTAGTTAACTAGACAAGTCAGTTAAGAACACATTTTTATTTTCAATGACAGCCTAGGAACAGTGCCTGTTCAGGGGTAGAACAACAGATTTGTACCTTGTCAGCTCGGGGACTTGAACTTGCAACCTTTTGGTTACTAGTCCAATGCTCTAACCACTAGGCTACCCTTCCACCATTCTTAATGATAGTAAAGACACGACAATACCCTCACCGGTCCATGTGTTCTTAGACCCCGAATAGCAAATAGATACCCTCGCCGGTCCATGTGTTCTTAGACCCCCAAATAGAAAAATATGACATTATATTGGGTTATCAATGCAAAATAGACTTCCTATTTAATGCCAATCTAAACCAAGACAGCAATCTTGAAGTTTTAGTGATTTTGAAGTTGATTAGCTTACCACATCGCTATGTGAAATAATCTGATTTATAATTAAATAATGTGACCTGGCAAATATTCTTATACTTGCCGGTGTAACCTACAACGTTATCCCAGTTTGATACACTATGCTGCTTGAATGAATTCACTGCAAAATCAGCTAAAAATACAATACCTTTATGGTTTGGTGCGGAGAAAAATAACATATCTCGCAGCTGTTTTTACCAATTGCCTGAAATCACAAGTTACTGTCCCGATCCACAGCTCCGGCACTCGACGTCGCCGGTTTAGTAACCACCGGTCCTGGCAAACCATCATTACGCCTGCACCTCATCCTTAGGCACACCTGGACTTTATCACTTGCCTGATTACTTCCCCTTTATTTAGCCCTCTGTGTTCATCATTCATTAAGGTGGTATGCAGTGGGATGCATACCACCCTGCATGCCACTGCTGCATTGCTTCTGAAGCTAAGCAGGGTTTGTTCTGGTTGGTTCCTGTATGGGAGACCAGATGCTGACGGAAGTGGTGTTAGAGGGCCAGTAGGAAGCACCCTTTCCTTTGGTCAGAAAAAATAGCCCAATGCCCCTGGGCAGTGATTGTGTAGGGTGCCGTCTTTTGGATGGGATGTTAAACGGGTGTCCTTAATCTGTATGGTCATTACCCTGTAACTATTCCCCAGGTCATTGCTGAATTATAATGTGTTTTCAGTCAATTTGCCTGGTAAAATAAGGGATTAATAAAAAGTTGTTTCTTACATTCAGTATCCTATGTTTTTGCTTTTGTATCTGTTCCGTATTAAACTCACCTTCTGCACCTGCTTTCTGACTCCTAGCATATACATAACAGAGTAACACCTCAGCAATATGGAAGGAGCAGAAGATTCAACCTTATTCCAGACGGTCATCTACTCCATCAACAGCACGATCAGCTGGCGAAACTGGGTACGGCCATGGAGGAGATCCTCCTCATTCTCCACCGCCTCAACGCCACCAGTGAGGTTCTCCAAACCCTCTACCACGGGTCGCCAGTGAGCCAGCCCCCCAGCCTACCCTGCCATCCGCCCAGGTCAGCGATGCCTGACTGTCTCTTCCGGAGAAATATGACGATACTCCATCGAAATGCTGGGGCTTCCTACTCCAGTGCTCCCTCTATTTCGTCTATCAGACTGGAGCCCTCCCCACCAAGAGGCCCAAGATCATTTCCCTGCTGACCAGATGGATGCTGGAGTGGGCTACGGCCGTCTGGGAGAGAGGAAAGGAAGAGCTGGGTTTGTATGAGAGGTTCATGACTCTGTATAGGGCAGTCTTCGACCATCCTTCAGAGGGCAGAGAGGGAGGGGAGCATACTTTCCAGCTCCGTCAGGGTGCCCAGACGGCTGCAGTGTACACACTCACCTTTTGCACTGTGGCAGCCTCCAGAAGATGGAATGAGCCTGGAATGAGACTCTATTCCACAAAGCGCTGGTGTCCCCCGGAAGCGCTGGTGCGCTGGTGTCCACCTCACCTCCCTCCTTTGGCTGTCCTGAGGCAGAGCCTGAACCCATGGAGGTAGGGGCCACACACCTCTCCACGGTAGAGCAGTGTCGCCGGAGACAGCTGGAGCTCTGTTCCTATTGCAGCCAGGAGGGGCATCAGGTTCAGTGGTGTACAGTGTGCTCTAATACGGGGTCCACTAGAGCAGAGGGGTAGCCCCGTGACCTTCCATCCCCCAGGGTAGGTGTGAGTATTCCAGTATCATTGTTTTCTGCCAAACCCTTTATGGTTCCTATTTCACTGACTGGCTGTACCTCAAGTGTAGTCTCCACAGCTCTAGTGGACTCTGGTGCCGGGGGGAAATTCATTGACCAGGCCCTTGCCTCTTCCCTGAACTATACCTCAATACCCGCTCTCCTCTCCTTTTCCTGTACAAGCCCTAGAAACGCGACCTTTGGGATCCGGCACAATTACACACATCAATGCACCACTCATCCTCACTGTGGGACCCATGCACCAGAAAAGTCTTCCATTCTTCATTACCACCACACCCGTACACTAGTTAATCCTTGGGCTCCTGTGGCTCCAACGTCATAACACACCATCTCATGGTCGATCATGAAAATCACCGCCTGGGGACCAGGATGTCGGAAGACCTTCTGCCCCTTACTCTATGGTTCCACGCTGGATGAGAGTCCTGTGAGTGCCCTCCAGTCCATCAGCTGGTCCTCCCGTATCATTGGCCCCATGTTTTGGGATGTACCGTAGATGTGGACATCTGCCAAGCTCTGGAGACGGTACCTGCTCCTGCTACCTGCCCTCCAGAACGCATCTACATTCCCACGAGGGTGAGAGATCGGCTTTTGACCTTGCCGCTGGACAACCAGGTATTACCTGCACCAGCCAATCCCTCTCCGAGAAGTACTGGTGGCCCACTTTGGCACAGGACATATGTACCCAGTCCAAATCTCCCTGGCACGCTCCAGCAGGGAAACTAATTTCCCTTCCAG
Source organism: Oncorhynchus tshawytscha (assembly GCF_018296145.1). Taxonomy (NCBI): domain Eukaryota; kingdom Metazoa; phylum Chordata; class Actinopteri; order Salmoniformes; family Salmonidae; genus Oncorhynchus; species Oncorhynchus tshawytscha. Next base: position 87,025,947 of record NC_056429.1, on the reverse strand, counting down.
TGCCTCAGCGAACTTGGTCTCAACTGTCCATTGATTTCATCACTGATCTCCCCTCTTTTGATGGTTATACTAGTATTGTGGTTGATGTGGACAGGTTTTTTAAATCCTGCTGTTTTATCCCTCTCACTGGTCTACCTACCGCTCTCCAGGTCGCTTAGGCACTGTTCCAGCAGGTCTTCCGACCGTGGCCACCCATTCATGACACGGGTATGGAGAGCATTCATGGAGAAGCTGGGGGTCACGGTCAGCCTCGCTTCCGGGTACCGGCCTCAGTCCAACAGGCAGGTAGAGAGGATGAACCAGGAGCTGGGGAGGTTCCTTAGGAGTCACTGTCAGGACTGACAGGGGGAGTGGGCCCGGATCCTTCACGCCGTCCGCCGACAGAAGTAGAAGGTAGACCGCCATGGCAGTGAAGCTCCCGTGTTCCATCCTAGTGATTGCTTCTGGCTCTCCACCAGGAACCTCCCGCTCCACCTGCCATGCCAGAAGCTGATTCCCCAGTTTGTGGGGCCTTTCAAAGTCCTTTGGAGGGTCAATGAGGTAACATACCATTCACAGCTCCCCACTGACCACCGGATCTCACCCTCTTTTCATGTTTCCTCAGGCTGGTGGTTCCTGGTCCCCTGGCTTATTCCACCCCCCAACACACCACTCCACCACCCCTGGACATCGAGGGAGGCCCACCTATGCCTTTAGATCCCTCCTGGACTCCCAACGCTGTGGGGATTGTCTACAGTACCTGGTGAACTGGGAGGGGTACGGTCCAGAGGAGTGGGGTTGGGTTCAGATGGATGACATTCTAGATCTTAACATCATCCGAGATTTCCACCTTTACAGTCAGCACCAGCCTGCCCCTCACACTCAGGGCCGTCCCCCTGGCTGGCATCACCCTGCGTCTGGAGCCATGCGTCAGGGGTGATACTGTCATGTCTACTCTCACTCCACCGCTTGATGTCACTGGTTTACTAACCATATGTCCTGGCAACACATCATTACGCACACCTGGCAACCTTCATCACCCACACCTGCGCATCTTCATTGGGACCCCTGGACTTCATCACTTCCCTGATTACTTCCCCTTTATTTAGCCCTCTGTATTAATCAGTACTTAGGTGCTATTGATTGTCTTGCACAATCAGTACGCTTCCCATGTTCATTATTTTGTATCTATTCCTTATTAAACTCACCTTCTGCACCTGCTTTCTGACTCCCGCCGTATACGTAACAGTACCTACTTCTAAACAAAATACATTTTGTAGGAATTTAATAAGGCTACAATGTTTGGTTTAATGTTTGCTTATAAATGCAAAATAGGCGACTTTGATGCATAGCCTACAGATCAGATGAAGGAACCAAGAGAGCTTCAGAGCCTACACAACACTGCCCCCAGAAATACGCAAGGAATGATACAGTTCGTTCCAATTTTCATGTGGCATGGGAGTATGTCGAAAAACAGCCTTGCAACACTGCACTGCGCTCCACAGGGTCTGTCTCCGTAGGGTATAAATTGGACTTTAGGGAAACTGCAGGCAAGGTAGAATGATAAGGAGTAAGTATTAGTATATCATCATAACAGTGGGATAACACGCTGGGATCCAACCCCAGTCAGTATTAAGTGAACACACACACCACATGAAGAGACCACACACACACAACCTGACGAGACCACACACACACAGCCTGAAGAGACCACACACACACACACATCCTGAAGAGAACACACACTGCCTGAAGAAAACACACACTGCCTGAAGAGAACAGCGCAGTTGGGCCTTCCCTTCCAAAGTGTTGTACTTGCTGGTAATGTCCAGGTCCAAGGGACTGACACGACGAGACATCTCTCCTGGGACAAGTAGAAGTTGGTGGCCACGGTCGGAAGACCTGCTGGAACACACTGCCTGAAGAGAACACACAATGCCTGAAGAGAACACGCTGCCTGAAGAGAACACACACCGCCTGAAGAGAACACACACCGCCTGAAGAGAACACACACACCGCCTGCAATACAGTACCTCAGTAGTGCAATGCAAAACAACACCTAGCACACTCACGCACACAAATACACACACACACACACACACACTTTTTCTACCTCGCTGCTGTTCTGCTGCTGAGGCATACTAACACCACACCATGTCACCAACTGAAAACAAACAATGCCAGCCAGCGAGCAGAAAACCAGAGTACAGGATTCAGAACAAACAGAATGACACAGACTGACTACTATCTTAGCTGTCATGGTGTTTAGCCACGGAAGGAAGGCAGAGAGAGAGACAGAGACAGAGAGACAGAGAGAGAGAGAAACAGAGAGAGAGAGAGAGAAACAGAGACAGAGAGAGAGAGAGACAGAGAGAGAGAGAGAGAGAAAGAGAAACAGAGAGAAAGAGAAACAGAGAGAGAGAGAGACAGCGAGAGAGAGAGAGAGAGCCTTCTCGATAGCCAGTGGAGGCATATTAAAGTCTTTCTATTCACTTCCTCCATCCCTCCTATCTAATCTGACCCTGCTGCACAACAGACAGACACAGACAGACAGACAGACAGACATATCAAGAAGCAGACAGAGAGCAATGAAAGTGACTTAAAAAGCATGCTGGTTGAGAGAGAGAGAGAGAGAGAGAGAGAGAGAGGGAGAGATTGGAAACACTGTGAGATCACAGAACCATTTCTGCCACACACTTGCGACTGCAAAGGTACCCTGGGTAACAAGTTTGGACCCTGTGTCCAGGACCCAGATTAGTGAGAAAGGAGTCAGAGTCCAAACTGATGTTGACAATGGACAAAGTTTAGGGTTTTTCGTCATGAATCTCACACTGGAGGCAGCTCTGCAGAGTGGTCACTAGCTGGCACAGCCCTAATGCCTAACCCTAACCTTAAACTAAGACCAAAAATCTTATTTTGTTTCATGAAATTGTCAAATAAAGACAATTTGAACTTTGCAGCTAGGATTGAATCGCTTAGTTCTGCATCCAGGACAAGACAAATCACAATAAACTGCACAATGGACAGGGCTGGATGTGCAGCATGCTCTTTTGTCTTTTTAATTAGATGAAAACTTAAAGAGTTAATTATGTCTCTGAAAAGATGTCAGCCTCCCCAACCTGTTACATCTCAGCTAGCTGGGTATTGATGATTTGCTTTGTCGAGCCAGATTGTCCAAATAAGGAACCAACCCCCTATCATCCTCCCTCTGAACGTACTCTATCTTCAAACATACAGCACTACTGCAAACACACATACAGTTGAAGTCGAACGTTTACATACACTTTAGCCAAAAAAACATGAAATCTCAGTTTAACAATTCCTGGCATTTAATTCTAGTAAAACGTCCTGTCTTCAGTCAGTCAGGATCACCACTTTATTTTCAGAATGGGAAATGTCAGAATAATAGTAGAGAGAATGATTTATTTCAGCTTTTATTTCTTTCATCACACCCAGTGGGCTAGAAGTTTACATACACTCAATTAGTATTTGGTAGCATTGCCTTTAAATTGTTTAACTGGGTCAAATTTTTTGGGTAGCCTTCCACAAGCTTCACACAATAAGTTGGGTAGGTAATAGTAGGTAATATGCAAAAGTGAAATAAACAATAACATTTAACAGTAAACATTACACTCACAGAAGTTCCAAAAGAATAAAGACATTACAAATGTAATGTTATGTATACTGTATATACAGTGTTGTAATGATGTGCAAATGGTTAAAGTACAAATGGAAAAATAAATGCACAAAAATCTGGGTTGTACTTACAATGGTGTTTGCTCTTCACTGGTTTCCCTTTTCTTGTGGCAACCGGTCACAAATATTGCTGCTGTGATGGCACACTGTGGTATTTCACCCAGTAGATATGGGAGTTAATCAAAATTGGGTTTGATTTCAAAGTATTTATGGATCTGTGTAATCTGAGGGAAATACAGAGGCTTGCAAAGGTATTCACCCCCTTGGCATTTTTCCAATTGTGTTGGAACACCCTTGAATTAAAGTTGATTTTAGGGGGGTTTGTATCATTTGATTTACACAACATGCCTACCACTTTGGAGATGCAAAATATTTTCTATTGTGAAATAAACAAGAAATAAGACAAAAAACAAAAAACGTGAGCAATTATACTATTCACTCCCGCAAAGTCAATACTTTGTAGAGACACCATTTGCAGCAATTACAGCTGCAAGTCTCCCGGGGAATGTCTCAATAAGATTGGCACATCTAGCCACTGGGATTTTTGCCCATTCTTCAAGGCAAAACTGCTCCAGCTCCTTCAAGTTGGATGGGTTCCGCTGGTGTACAGCAATCTTTAAGTCATACCACAGATTCTCAATTGGATTGAGGTCTGGGCTTTGACGAGGCCATTCCAAGACATTTAAATGTTTCCCCTTAAACCACTCATGTTCCTTTAGCAGTATGCTTAGGGTCATTGTCCTGCTGGAATGTGAACCTCCGTCCCAGTATCAAATCTCTGGACGACTGAAAAAGGTTTCCCTCAAAAAGGTTTCCCTCAAGAATTTCCCTGTATTTAGTGCAATCCATCATTAATTCAATTCTGACCAGTTTCCCAGTCTCTGCCAATGAAAAACATCCCACAGGTGTTGCTGCCACCAACATGATTCACTGTGGGGATGGTAAACTTGGAGTGATGTGAGGTGTTGGGTTTGCGCCAGACATTGCATTTTTGTTGATGGCCAAAAGCTCAATTTTAGTCTCATCTGACCAGAGTACCTTCTTCCATATGTTTGGGGAGTCTCCCACATGCATTTTGACAAACACCAAACATGTTTGCTCATTTTTCTCTGGCCACTTTTCAGGTAAAGCCCAGCTCTGTGGAGTGTACGGATTAAAGTGGTCTCATGGAGAGATACTTCAATCTCCTGTGTGGAGCTTTGCAGCTCCTTCGGGGTTATCTTTGGTCTCTTTGTTGCCTCTCTGATTAATGCCCTCCTTGCCTGGTCTGTGAGTTTTGATATGCGGCCCTCTCTTGGCAAGTTTGTTGTGGTGCCATATTCTTTCCATGTTTTAATAATGGATTTAATGGTGCTCTGTTGGATGTTCAAATTTTCAGCATTTTTTTTATATAACCCAACCCTGATCTGTACTTCTCCACAACTTTGCCCTTTGGAGAGCTCCTTGGTATTCATAGTGCCGCTTGCTTGGTGGTACCCCTTGCTTAGCGGTGTTGCAGGCTCTGGGGCTTTTCAGAGCAGGTGTATATATACTGAGATCATGTGACAGATCAAGTCACACTTAGATTGCACACAAGTGGGCTTTATTTAACTAGTTGGTTGCACCAGATCTTATTTAGGAGCTTCATAGCAAAGGGGGTGAATACATATGCACGCACCACTTTACCGTTTAAAAACATTATTATTATTTGAAACAAGTTATTTTTTCATTTCACTTCACCAATTTGGACTATTTTGTGTATGTCCATTACATGAAATCCAAATTTAAATTAATTTAAATTACAGGTTGTAAGGCAAAAAAATAGGAAAAATGCCAAGCGGGTGAATACTTTTGCAAGGCACTGTGTGTGTCTCTAATATGGTCATACATTTGGCAGAAGGTTAGGAAGTGCAGCTCAGTTTCCACCTCATTGTGTGTGCACATAGCCTGTCTTCTCTTGAGAGCCAGGTCTGCCTACGGCAGCCTTTCTCAACAGCAAGGCTATGCTCACTGAAGAGGTGTCAAAGCTATCCTTAAGTTTGGGTCAGCCACAATGGTCAGGTATTATGCCACTGTGTTCTCTCTCTCTCTCTCTCTATGACAGTAGAGGAGAAGAAGTGAAAAGGAGAAGAGGGGGAAGGGGGGAAGTGGGGAAGAGGAGAAGAGGGCAAGAGGGGAAGAGGTTTTTGACTACGACCATAAACAGTGGCAACACTTAGCTGTGTCCCAACTGGCACACTACAGTGCATTTGGAAAGTATTCAGACCCCATAACTTTTTCCACAATTTTTTACATTAAAACCTTGTTCAACAATTGACAATCTACATATAATAAAAATTATGAGAATGCAAAAACAAGTTTTTAGAAATGTTTGCAAATGTTTTAGATAAATATTCAGACAATTTACTCAGTACTTTGTTGAAGCACCTTTGGCAGAGATTACAGCCTAGAGTCTTCTTGCATATGATGATACAAGCTTGGTGCACTGGTTTTTGGGGAGTTTCTCCCATTCTTCTCTGCAGATCCTCTCAAGCTCTGTAATGTTGCATGGGGAGTGTTGCCCGAAGCCACTCTTGCATTGTCTTGGCTGTTTGCTTAGGGTCGTTGTCCTGTTGGAAGGTGAACCTTTGCCCCAGTCTGAGGTACTGAGCGCTCTTGAACAGATTTTCACCAAGGATCACTCTGTACTTTGCTCCATACATTTTTCCCTCGATCCTGACTATTCTCCCAGTCCCTGCTACTGAAAACAGCCCTACAGCATGATGCTGCCACCACTATGCTTTACTGTAGGTATGGTGCTGGGTTTACCAAAGATGTGACGCTTGGCATTCAGGACAAAGGTTTCAATCTTGGTTTCATCAGACCAGAGAATCTTGTTTCTCATGGTTTGAGATTCCTTTAGGTGCCTTTTGGCAAACTCCAAGTGGGCTGTCATGTGTATTTTATTGAGGTGTGGCTTCCGTCTGGTCACTCTATCATAAAGGCCTGATTGGTGGAGTACTGCAGAGATGGCTGTCCTTCTGGAAGGTTCTCCCATCTCCACAGAGGAACTCTGGAGCTTGTCAGAGTGACCATCGTGCTCTTGGTCCAATGCCCATCTCCCCCGTTTGCTTAGTTTGTCCGGGCGGCCAGCTCTTGGAAGAGTCTTGGTGCTTCCAAACTTCATTAAGTTAAGAATGATGGATGCCACAGTGTTCTTGGTTACAAGATGTAAAAACATGTCAAGAATGATCAATGGAAACAGGATACCCTGAGTTAATTTCGATTCTCACAGCAAAGGGTCTAAATATGTATGTAAATAAGGTACTTGTAACGGTTTTCTTCCGTCGAAGGAGAGGAGGGTCAAAGTGCAGCGTAGTTCATGTTCAACATGTTTAATAAAAGACGATAACGTGAACACTACACAAATACAAAATAACAAACGTGGCAAAACCTGAAACAGTCCTATCTGCTGCAGAGAACACAAAGACAGGAAACAACCACCCACAAACCCCAACACAAAACAAGCTACCTCAATATGGTTCCCAATCAGAGACAATGACTAACACCTGCCTCTGATTGAGAACCATATCAGGCCATACATAGAAACGGACAAACTAGACACACAACATAGAATGCCCACCCAGCTCACGTCCTGACCAACACTAAAACAAGGAAAACACAAAATAACTATGGTCAGAATGTGACAGTGCTTAAGTTTTTATTTTTAAATAATTAGCAAACACTGCTAAAAAACAGTTTTCGCTTTGTCATTATGGCATGGTGCGTTGAACTTCAGTTTCTTGGCAATTTCTCGCATGGAATATCCTTCATTTCTCAGAACAAGAATTAGACTGCCGAGTTTCAGGAGAAATGTCTTTGTTTCTGGCCATTTTGAGCCTGTAATTGAACCCAGAAATACTGACATTCCAGCAACTCAACTAGTCTAAAGAACCCCAGTTTTATTGATTCTTTAATCAGGACAACAGTTTTCACCTGTGCTAACATAATTGCAAAAGTTTGCAACTGCACATGGGGACAAAGATCATACTTTTTGGAGAAATGTCTTCTGGTCTGATGAAACAAAAATAGAACTGTTTGGCTATAATGACCATCGTTATGTTTGAAGGAAAAGGGGGATGTTTGCAAGCTGAAGAACATCATCCCAACCGTGAAGCACGGGGTGGCAGCATCATGTTGTGGGGGTGCTTTGCTGGATGAGGGACTGGTGCACTTCACAAAATAGATGGCTTCATGAGGTAGGAAAATTACGTTGATATTTTGAAGCAACATCTCAAGACATCAGTCAGGAAGTTAAAGCTTGGTTGCAAATGGGTCTTCCAAATGGACAATGACACCAAGCATACTTCCAAAGTTGTGGCAAAATGGTTTAAGGACAACAACATCAAGGTATTGGAGTGGCCATCACAAAGAGTGGCCCTGACCTCAATCCTATTGAAAATGTGTGGGCAGAACGGAAAAAATGTGTCCGAGCAAGGAGGCCTACAAACCTGACTCAGTTACACCAGCTGTGTCAGGAGGAATGGGCCAAAATTCCCCCAACTTATTGTGTGTAGCTTGTGGAATGCTACCCAAAACATTTGACCCAGTTAAACAATGTAAAGGCAATGCTACCAAGTACTAATTGAGTGTATGTAAACCTCTGACCCACTGGGAATGTGATGAAAGAAATAAAAGCTGAAAAAAAATCTTTCTCTACTATTATTCCGAAATTTCACATTCTTAAATAAAGTGGTGATCCTGACTGACCTAAAACAGGGATTTTTTACTGGGATTACATGTCAGGAATTGTGAAAAACTGAGTTGAGGATTACATGTTAGGAATTGTGAAAAACTGAGTTGAAATGTATCTGGCGAAGGTGTATGTAAACATCCAACTTCAACGGTGTACATATATGACACATTGGAAATGATGCAGACAATTACATTGATCGAAGTCACAATCTATTTGCAATATTAAAGCTGATCCCCCTAAAAATAAATAAAACATAGTAATACAAATCTATAAAATATATTATTCTGCTCACTCAGCTGTGCCTCACAAGTAATACAACAACTGCTCTATTACCAGTGTGATGACATACATACATTTTTTTAAATATAATTTCAAAATGGTCTGAGAAGAACAACGTTGTAAGGTCAATTCAAGCATATCCAAAATGCAGTGATAATGTATTGGGCCTAGAGCCTGCTGCACAAACCGCACTTCTACAGAATTGTTTTTAATTGTTGCATAGGCTTATGTTAAAAAAATATCTGAGCAGTAGATCTCAGCTTGAATTATGACTTAGAAAGTGATCTTGACTTGTTGAACACTGGTATAGTAGGTGTGCTGGAGGAAGCTACGTTTTGTCCTCTGTTTAATGCTAAACTGGCTGCAGGCCAGCCACATCTGCAGGAAGATAAATGCACTCATCTCACTTGAGCGTTATCTTGGATCAGACCCTATGGACCACACTAACTAGACAAGATGAAAACAGAAAGCAGCATCACATGGTCCTTAACTTGCTGACTGGAAGCTACAGGTGGAAATATTTCTCTCTCTCTCTCTCTCTCTCTCTCTCTCTCTCTCTCTCTCTCTCAACCAATTCACTTATCCGTTCTCTCCAACAGTCAGTGGATTGCAGTGGGAGTCTGCCATGTGCCAAATTCATCAAGGCCCTGATATCTCTCCTATACTTCCCCCATCACCACTTCCCGCATCCCGAAGAGAGAGGGAGGGAGGGAGGGAAGGAGAAGCAGAGCAAAATGGTGCAGCTGAGGGTCAAGCTTTGCCAGATTCAATATCAGAATCAGAGCTGATAAATGGCAACCTTTCATTTAGCTCTGTATCTCCATATCACAATGCCACAAGGGCCTTCTTAAAATGGGAGATTTAATCAAGGCAACAGCAAGCAGAGGAAAACTTCTCCTGATTATTGTTGATTGGGGGGTAATATTCTCTCTCTCTCTCTCTCTCTCTCTCTCTCTCTCTCTCTCTCTCTCTCTCTCTCTCTCTGTTTTCCGGAGATACAGTATTATTCCCTCTATTTACCTCTCTTTCTCAATCTCTCCATCCTCTCTCTCCATTCCCCCCCCCCTATAATATATAATACAAGAATCACAAGTGTATTTTTCTTCTTTGTCTATTCAGTACAGGAATCCTAGTGTATGTGTCCCAAATAGCACTCTACTTTCTATATCGTGCACTACTTTTGACCAGAGCCCATTGGGAATAGGTCCCTATTTGGGATGAAGTCAGTGAGTAGAGTTGGTGAGGAGCTTTCCTGATACCTCAGCCTTCAGATGGCGATGGAGTGCCCAATCAATTGCCTACCTGGCTGAATGACAGCCTATCCTTCATAACACAATCTGGACTGGCTGTAAGAGTCTGATGGAAATGTTATACATGTGCTTTTCTTCTAACTAATTTATGTGTTCTATTCATGTGTTGTTCTAGTAACCAATTTCTGTGTTCATGCAAGTGATTGATTGAATATTCACTTATCAGTATCTGTAATTTGGCAGTATGCACAGACCTTGTTTAGAGAACAAAATATATCTCAGCTTAGAGAGAAGAAGCCTCGTGAGGTATTGGTCTGTCACATGTTATGAACCAGTATTGGTCGGTCACATGAATGAAACAAAACGATACGGATGAATTCATTACGCTAAATCATGCAACTCTAACTTGTCTGTGTAGCTGTATATAAGACAACTGCTGGGACTGCCCCAGCAGAGCTACTGATTGACATGTGTACTATGCTGCATTGAGTTGGTTGGAACCTCTCCAGCATGCTGTTAAAAAAGGATGATTAATTTAAAATAGACTTTGAGGTTCCCTGTGTAAGAATTTCAACAACAATTTGGCATCAACAAACAGGATGATTGATTCTGCCTGCGGAGCATTCCAATGGTGGTCTGCGAGGAAAACCGGTGACGCATTTTAAGAAGCGTGAAGGAAATTCCTGTCTGGACAAATCACAACGAGGACCCAACCAGACCAGACCCTTTTTAAAATATTGTTTAATTTAACCTTTATTTAACTAAGCAAGTCAGTGAGAACAAATTCTTATTTACAATGACGGCCTACCCCGGCCAGACGATGCTGGGCCAATTGTGCGCCGCCCTATGGGACACCCAATCATGGCCAGATGTGATTCAGCCTGGATCTTGCATTATGATTACCCTTACTGTGAGCTGCTCAGGAAGAGACACTTCATCTGCGAACAACTGGGAGACAGCAACTGAAATCAGTAAGTCAATTTAACTTCTTAAGGTATAGGGGGCAGCATTTTCACTTTTGGATAAATAGCATGCCCAATTTCAACTTCCTGCTACTCATGCCAGGAATATAAGATAAGCATATTATTCGTAGCTTTGGATAGAAAACACTCTGAAGTTTATAAAACTGTTTGAATCATGTCTGTAGCAGGCAAAACCCCGAGGACTAACCGTTCAGATTTATCTTTTTTTGTCTCTTGTCTGTTCACTGAATTCTCATTGGCAAATTATATTTCTTAGAAACCTGTTTTCAGTTCCTACCGCTTCCACTGGATGTCACCAGCCTTTGGAATTTTGTTGAGGTTATTCATTTGTGCAATGAAGAAGTATGCCATCTAGGAACTGAGTAACACTGTTGAGAGTTGGCCAAGACATGAAAAGTAGCAGTAGTTTCCTCTCGTCCTCTATTGAAAACAGATAGACCCGTATTCAATTTGATCGATTATTAACGTTTAAAAATACCTAAAGTTATATTACAAAAGTAGTTTGAAATATTTTGGAAGCTGTTTTTTTCTGGATCAAAAGGGTCAAATAAATTGACATTTTGGATATATATGGATGGAATTAATCGAACAAAAGGACCAATTCTGATGTTTATGGGACATTGGAGTGCCAACAAAAGAAGCTCGTCAAAGGTAAGGCATGTTTTATATTTTATTTCTGCGTTTTGTGTAGCGCCTGCAGGGTTGAAATATGCTACCCTCTTTGTTTACTATTGTGCTATCATCAGATAATAGCTTATTATGCTTTCGCTGAAAAGCCTATTTAAAATCTGACATGTTGGCTGGATTCACAACAAGTGTAGCTTTAATTGAGTATCTTACATGTGTGATTTAATGAACGTTTGATTTTTATATCATTTATTTGAATTTGCCGCGCTGCATTTTCCCTGTTTTTTGCCAAAGTGGGACACAACCGTCCCCTATACCAAAATAAGTTAAATTAATCTGCAGAAAAATTTAAATAAATGGAAAAAAATTCATAAAATCAAGGTGAGTAACGCATAAAAAGGTACCCATTGTCTTACAGAGAGAAGACTATTCACTAGGCGTAATGGTACCACTGACAGCTGTCTGTAGGCATTCATAAGAAATATCTACATGGTCTAAAGCTACTAAAAAATAACTTGAGGTAGTGGCAAGAGAACCATTGGCAATACATCTGGTGCATAGCAAGTAACAACAAGAGAATTGTTGAAGATGCACATGGGTAATAAGGGAGATTACCGAGTGTGTTTGGTAATAGTACAAAGTGAATGTGGATTTGAAAGTTGGGTTACTGTGAGATATGACATATTATTTAAGCAATAACACAAATAATTGAAATGTGGATAATAAATTGATGGAAATTAGTACTATTAAGATTGACATTTGGATATTAAGCTGATTGAAATTTGGATAACAACATTGAAATATGGATAAAAAGCTGATTGAAAATTGAAGAATAAGATTGAAAAATAGCTATAAAGTATTAAGTGAATGAGAGCAGTCAAAGGACTAGCTCCAGTTTGAATATGGAGTGAATTTGAGCTGACTTTTCCAGTTCTGTGTAAGCTGACTTTTCTAGTTCTGTGTGAGCCGATCTATAACCTTATTAATGTTATCTACAGGTAGAGGATAACATGTCAGAAATCTCATTAGAGATAACATGTCTCAGGGGATGTCTCGATAAGTAATGAGGATAACACGTTTAGATTACATGTCTCATTAGTAACAAGGATAACATAACATCTCTGTGGGTAACATTATTTATTATTTTGTGATTACATGAGGATAACATGGAGTTTGACGTATAAAATTGTTATGCATGTCGAGATATGGAAGAAGAGAGTATTATTCCTGAGTATGCTGTTAAATAGAGCAACTAGTGTAAATATCCAAACCCCTGCATGAATAGTCTAAAGGAGGAATTTGTGATGTAACACAAATGTATAAAAGGGACTACTAGAGATAAAGCAACATGATATCATGATTTGATGAAGTTAGAATAGAACAATAATAATAATATACAACTTGCTAGAATATGCCTAGAATTGACAACTTAGGATAGAAAGTACTAAAATATTGTCTGCGAGTATAACGGAACTGATATTCCAGGGGAAAGCCTGAGAGAAATCTAATCAGGAAGTGACTTGTGTTATGAAAGCTCTGCGTTCCAATGCGTCCCTATTGAGCAGTGAATGGGCTATCAACCAGATTCCCTTTTCTACATATTCCCCAAGGTGTCTACAGCATTTTGACGCAGTTTCACGCCTTTATGTTGAAGAATGAGCGTAAACGACTACATTGCGTAAGTTGCCGGCTGAGTCCTCTCAGAGTAATTATTGTGTAATAGACAGGGGTAGCTATTTTTCTTCCCGGTCTTACTGAAAATGAAGCTGTCCCGGTTGATATATTATCGAATAGATATTTGAAAAACACATTGAGGATTGATTATAAACAACGTTTGCCATGTTTCTGTTGATATTATGGAGCTCATTTGGAATATTTTTCGGGTTGTCGTGACTGCAATTTCCGGTCAAATTCTCAGCCATACGTGAAGAACTAACGCAGCTACTGTCACGCCCTGGTCAAAGTATTTTGTGTTTATCTTTATGTATTTGGTCAGGCCAGGGTGTGGCATGGGGTTTTTGTAATTGTGGTGTGTTTGTCTTGGGGTTTTGGTGGTGGTATTGGGATTGTAGCTTAGTGGGTTGTCTAGCAAGGTCTATGGCTGTCTGGAGTGGTTCTCAATCAGAGGCAGGTGCTTATCGTTGTCTCTGATTGGGAACCATATTTAGGCAGCCATATTCTTTGAGTTTGTCGTGGGTGATTGTCCTTAGTGTCCTATGTGTACTCTTTGTTAGTTTGCACCAGATAGGCTGTTTCGTTTATTGTTTTTTGTAAGTTCGTGTTTCTTTGTTATATTAAACATGGATCGCAATCGACACGCTGCAGTTTGGTCCGACTCTCCTTCATCACCACTATATGAAAACCGTTACAGCTACTCTTTATGGAAAAAAGGAACATATGCTATGCTTTCTAACTGGGAGTCTCGTGAGTGAAAAAATTCGAAACTCATCAAAGGTAAACAATTTCATTTGATTGCTTTTCTGATTTTCGTGACCAGGTTGCCTGCTGCTAGCGAGGCATAATGCTATGCTAGGCTATCGATAAACTTACACAAATGCTTGTCTTGCTTTGGCTGTAAAGCATAATTTAAAAATCTGAGATGACAGGGTGATTAACAAAAGGCCAAGCTGTGTTTCAATATATTTCACTTGTGATTTCATGAATAAGATTTTTTTGTCTGTTGCGTTATGCTAATTTGTTTCAGTGTATGACAATTCTAACAGATCCGGGGTGGGTAGTTCCAAGATTAATACATATTGATCACTCCAAAGCACTACATATGAATCTTAAGGGACACACAAATTAATTAAGCAAGGCTTGGCGTTTTTGTTTGGTTTTACCCTACATTTTTTGCCACACACACACACCTGCACCCACACACAACCAACATGTTAATTAATTGTTTTTAGTGGGGTTAATACTGAATTATGGTGTAGCGTCTTTGGTTTCAGTGGGGTTTTCATGGGTTAGAAAGGATGGTATATACACAAACAAAAGTTTTTATCGTCTGAGTTTGTGGCACATGTAAAATCTCTTGATAAGAAATGTACTGACACACCCAATGTAAGCCTGATGCACAAAATGTTTGAGATGTTTGAAATATATTTAAATAATGGCTGAGGTACAGGAAAACAAATAATAGGGCTGACTGACCTCGGGTTCTGACTTCCTGGAGACATTGGGTGATATTTAAATGAGCTATGTGAACACTAATAATTAGAAGAAGTTTATAATTGATCAACAGTCCTATGTGTGATTTGGACAGGGAGGAGGACAGCGAGAGAGCGCTGCCCCTGAATGAGGGACATATTGTCTCTAGTCTATTTTACCATTACCTTAAAGGATACAATTATTACCTTATGGAGTTATTAAGAGTTATAATTCTAATTTGATTCGTTATTCTAATTTGTTTATTTTTTATTTAACGGGCAGTGTTGTTGTTTGTTTGGATGCATGAATCACTGTGAGTCATGTGTACAAAGGGGGATTACCAGTCCCCTGGGGCCCTTTGGTAAATATGCAAATTGGTCTTCTTCACATGCCTGCATGTAAAAGGGGAAAACATATGTTTCTAGTGGTTGACAGTTACCCCAAATGGATTGACGTTTTTCCCACCTCTAGTTTTATATGAAGAAGTGTATTGCTGTTTTGTTTTCTTTTCTTTGTTTTTGTCTTGATTCAATAAAACTCTCACCAGATTGGATGGTCAGGATTTCTCCCTAAGGATTAGCCCTCTGACTCGTTAACATGTAACTCTGCAGTGAGATCGCCAAGATGATAGTGCAGCATAAGCCAATTTGTTGGGAAAAAATGGTTTCAAATGTGTGTTGTAGTTCTCTTTGCCATTTGTTTTAAAAATCTGTATTAAGAATCAGGTAATAGTAATCATTTGTCATACAGTAAATAATTTGTCTGGATTGCCTGAATTGGAAATGCCCTAAACTAAACTGTTGTTCTGGTCTGTCTTCTCTCGAGGTTATGGTGAAGGGTGACCACAGATGGTGTCTAGACAATTTGACCAAGAACAGTGTGAACCTCAATCAACCTAACTGAAGTAATGGCAAAAATGGCATTCAATTTGGTCCGAGTCAGCAGCCTGTACACAGCATCCAGTCGAAGCTGTCAACTGCCTTTTCTTTCATGCCTTTTCCCTTGGGAGTGCGACAAGAGTCCATGTGGAGTGAGCATGGGGAGCGATATGGACTGTAAAGGTCAGTGGCGGCTCAGGTGAGCATCATTATCAAGGGCCATCCACATTGAAGAGGTACCATTAGGCGGATTAACTGAAACACTATCTGAAGATGAACATGAACAAACACCAGAAGGATGAGTGTCTTGAAGGAGGGGGGTGGTCAACCGAACCTGTAATTGATTTAGCTTATCCAAAATTGCTTATTTGGGGTATCAGGTTGATTGTGGAGGTCTGCACACTGAGGAATTTATAGTCATTTAGACTAAGAATATATTGATATACCAATCTGTCATTACCACAAATACAAATGGGGGCCATGATGAGAAAAGTTAATGCTAGACAAATAGGTTAAATATAAATGTACATTCTGCCAGTATCGGTGTGTGCTAAATTGAGGGTCTTAAATTAAAGTGATATAACCAATGTTATATTTGGGTTGGATCATTTATCAATAGTTCTAATTATGATTTCGAAAGGCGAGTCTTCTAGAGACATAGCTGTGCCCTAAAATGTGAGGAGAGCCACTAGATTGTAGCGTGGGCTAACCTTGACCCAATCTCATACGTATCAAGGTTGATGTGAAACTGTTATAACATGTGTTCTCTCTCTCTTCCCTGTGAAATTTCATTAGCATGCTGTAAGGTTATCTGTGCATCTCTGGCTGACAAGATTTCAGCAGCAATCATATTTTCTGCTGGTGAAACTAATGAGCTGCCAACTCTGGATGAGCTCCCATTTCCCCTGTAGATACAAACGATGAGTAATCATTGAAAACCAGGGCTTTATATTGTGACTAAGTTGATGTCCCAGGGACAGTTAGTGAAAAACATAGCTCAATCCAACACGATTGTGGTAAGAGATAAGGAAACAACGGTCAACATTGAGAGATTTATTCACCTCTGAATCAACAGATCCCTTGTCTATGTGTGCATAATTTTTATACTCAATCCCATTAATATAAGCATAACATTTATTATGATTATAGTATTACCATACTAATTGGATTGTAAAACCCAGATTGAAGGGTTTGAAAAGATGAAGTGTCTTTTTTGTCTGTGTTGATTTCCCTTACTGTAATAGGAGTTTAGAATATTTTGATGTTGAAGCTAAAAATTTAAATACTTACATTAAAATCTAAGAGGATGGAATGTGATGGAAATATTATATATGTGCTTTTCTCATAACTAATGTATGTGTTCTATTCATGTGCTGTTCTACAGTGGTTCCTCCTTTAAATGTTGCGTCATACTGCAGCACACCTTGCAGGCTTCTGCAGCATTCTATGACACGTTATTGAAAAGTCAGCCATTTTTTACATTAATAGAATATGTAGAAAACTATAAATACCTAGGTGTCTGGTTAGACAGTAAACTCTCCTTCCAGAGTCACATTAAGCTTCTCCAATCCAAATTTATATCTAGAATCGGCTTCCTATTTTGCAAAAAAGCCTCCTTCACTCAGCATACCGTCGTAAAACTGACTATCCTGCTGATCCATGACTTCGGCGATGTCATTTACAAAATAGCCTCCAACACTCTACTCAGCAAATGTAGTCTATCATACTGCTAACCGTTTTGTCACCAAAGCCCACTAAACACTCCGACCTGTATGCTCTCGTTGGCTGGCACTCGCTTCATATTCATCGCCAAACCAACTGGCTCCAAATGACCTATAAGTCTTTGCTAGGTAAAGCCCAGCCTTATCTCAGCTCACTGGTCACCATAGCAGCACCCACCCGTAGCACGCGCTCCTGCAGGTATATTTCACAGGTCACCCAAAAGCCAATTCCTCCTTTGGCCGCCTTTCCTTCTGGTTCTCTGCTTTCAATGACTGGAACGAATTGCAAAAATCTATGAAGCTGGAGACTCATATCTCCCACACTAACTTTAAGCACCAGCTGCCAGAGCAGCTCACAGCTCAATGCACCTGTAAATAGCCCATCCAACTACCTCATCCCCAAACTGTTATTTTTTAATTTTTTGTTCCTTTGCACCCCAGTATCTCTACTTGCACATGCATCTTCTGCACACATATCACACCAGTGTTTAATCGCTAAATTGTAATTATTTTGCCACTATGGCCTATTTATTGCCTTACCTCCATTATCTTACCTCATTTGGACACACTGTATATAGACTTCTGCTATTGTGTTATTGCCTGTATGTTTATTTATTCCAAGTGTAACTCTGTGTTGTTTGTGTCACACTGCTTTGCTTTATCTTGGCCAGGTCACAGTTGTAAATGAGAACTTGTTCTCAACTAGCCTATCTGGTTAAATAAAGGTGAAATACATTTTTTTTATGTGTATATGTGCAAACGTGTGTCTTTGTGAGTGTGCACGTGTGTGTGTTCATACACTTGTGTGTGTCTCAGAAGACCTAGAATTAAGGTTCTATCATTAGGCCGAGTGGTCAGAGCACTAGCGCCAAAACCACTTCCACTCTCAACGCCTTCCTTAAACAGTTCACACATTGTGTCAGCCTAGTCTATGAATGATAATTAATAATTGATAGTCTCCTTTTTTTGGCCACAGCCATCCTGGCCCCTTAATCAATTACTCTCTTTAATGAACAGACCAGTAGTGTCAGGGCAGGTGAGAGGGGCTAGAAGGACCAATCAAATATTAATTTCAGTTAAACAGTTGGGATAATAGCAGTTGAGTGTCTCAGATTATAAATAATTTAACATGAATTGCCCTCGTAGCCCACATAAAAAAATACTACACTACTTACTATAGAATATTACAGTACTAACAAAAAAATGCTGTAGTATACTGTAGAATACTATACTCCACACTGTAGTATCCCTCGATCATATGTAGTACTTAGCATATTTTATTTATTTATTATATTATTATATTGTACCTTTATTTAACTAGGCAAGTCAGTTAACCTCTTGAATCTAGGGGGCATTATTTACATTTTTGGAAAAATAACGTTCCCTGAGTAAACGGGTGTCACGTTCTGACCTTCCTTAGTTTTGTCATTATTTAGTATGGTCAGGGCGTGAGTTGGGGTGGGCAGTCTGTTTGTTTTTCTATGATTTGGGTATTTCTATGTTTCGGCCTAGTATGGTTCTCAATCAGAGGCAGGTGTCATTAGTTGTCTCTGATTGAGAATCATACTTAGGTAGCCTGGTTTCACTGTGTGTTTGTGGGTGTTTGTTTCCGTGTCTGTTTTTCACCACACCGTACTGTTTTGGGTTTCGTTCATTCCACGTCTATTGTTTTTGTATTCAGTTGTTCATGTGTACATTTTCGTATTAAAAGAACCATGGACACTTACCACGCCGCATATTAGTCCTCCGATCCTTTTCGCCTCTCCTCTTCGGAAGAAGAAAATCCCTTACAGAAACACCCACCAACCAAGGACCAAGCGGCGTGGTAAAAGACAACGACGACAGCAGCAGCAGTAGCAACAACAGCGGCCAGCATCACAGGACTCCTGGACATGGGAGGAGATACTGAACGGAGAGGGACCCTGGGCACAGGCTGGGGAATATCTCCGCCCCAAAGCAGAGCTGGAGGCAGCAAAAGCTGAGCGGCGGCGATATGAGGAGGCAGCACGGCAGTGCGACAGGTACGAGAGGCAGCCCCAAAAATGTTTTTTGGGGGGGCACATGAGGTGTGGGGCTGAGTCAGGTAGCAGACCTGAGCTCACTCCTCGTGCTTATTATAAGCAGCACGTTACTGGTCAGGCAACGTGTTATGCGGTTAAGCGCACGGTGTCACCAGTACGTGCCCGGTGCGCTATAGGGCAGCCCCCCGAGAGTGTCATGCGAGTGTGGGCATCCAGCCAGGGCGTATGTTGCCTGCTCAGCGTGTCTGGTCGCCGGTACGCTGTTTCGGACCTGGGTATCCTGCGCCGGCTCTGCGTGCTGTGTCTCCGGGGCGCTGGGAGGGTGCAGTGCGTCCTATGCCTGCGCCCCGCTCATGCCGGGCAAATGTGGGACTGGAGCCTAAGGGAGAGGTGCGCGTAGTAAGCACTAGATCTCCCGTGCTTACCCACAGCCCGGTTCAACCTGTGCCTGCACTCTGGAGGGTCCGGGCTAGAGTAGTGATCCAGCCTGGGGGAGTGGTGCCAAGGCTGCGCACTAGAGCTCCAGTGCTCCCCCACAGCCCGGTCCTTCAGGTGCCTCCTCCTAACACCAGGCCTCCTGGAGGTCTCCCCAGCCTGCTGGGTCCTGTGGCAGCCCCATGCACCAGGCTGTCTCTCTGTCTCCTCCCTACAGGTGGTCCCGCCTGTCCGGCGCTGCCCGAATCTCCTGCCTGTCCGGCGCTGCCGGAGTCTCCCGCCTGTCCGGCGCTGCCGGAGTCTGAGGCGCCAGAGCCCCTCAGCCCCTCAGCGCCAGAGCTTCCGCCCCTCTGTCCCGAGCTGCCCCTCTGTCCCGAGCTGCCCCTCTGTCCCAAGCTGCCCCTCTGTCCAGTGGGGTCATTGAGAAGGGTTGCCATGGTTAGAAAGCCACGGAGGCGGACAATAAGGCGGACTAAGACGATGGTGAAGTGGGGTCCGCGTCCCGCGCCAGAGCCGCCACCGCAGACAGACGCCCACCCAGACCCTCCCCTATAGGTTAAGGTTTTGCGGCCGGAGTCCGCACCATTGGGGGTACTGTCACGTTCTGACCTTTATTTCCTTTGTTTTGTCATTATTTAGTATGGTCAGGGCGTGAGTTGGGGTGGGCAGTCTATGCTTGTTTTTCTATGATTTGGGTATTTCTATGTTTCAGCCTAGTATGGTTCTCAGTCAGAGGCAGGTGTCATTAGTTGTCTCTGATTGAGAATCATACTTAGGTAGCCCGGGTTTCACTGTGTGTTTGTGGGTGTTTATTTCCGAGTCTGTGTTTTTCACCACACGGTACTGTTTTGGGTGTTTCAATATATTTCACTTGTGATTTCATGAATAGGAATATTTTCAAGTAATATTTATGTCCGTTGCATTATGCTAATTAGTGTCAGTTGATGACAACGATCCCGGATCCATGAGGTTAAGAACAAATTCTTATTTTCATATAATGTTGTAATATACTGCAGAATAATATAGTAAATACTACAGTATTATCCACAAAAAATAAACCGTCCGCAAATACACAACATTTTTAACTATAGTACTTACTACAGTATTTAATTTGAATACACCCTGACCATTCCCATTCCCCACCCCCATATCCCAATTTTGTCACTCATAAGTGAGAAACCTACATGCCAAGTATAATAGAGAGAGAGATGATTGTATACAAATGTAAGCAACATTTGAAATTATCATATTTTAGTCAAGTATTATATTTGGGCTTTTTGGGGTAAATTTGCAGTCTACAAATTAATAGTAATTATGTTCCGGCCCCCCGACCACCTGCTCAAGAAAAAAAATCTAGTCGATGATCCCTGGTGTACAATGTAGTATTTTTTAATGTGGGAGTTACCAAGAATAGTCCATTAGGCTTACTTTAGTTTAATGACCTCATCAGTGTCTCACAACTGGCCAAATTATAAAGTCATTAAAAATATTTTAGACACGTGTAAGAATCTGTTAATTGGGGACAAAGTATCAAACTTTGATGCCAATAATGAGTGTAGGTCACATTAGGCACCCTATCCCCTATATAGTGCATTACTTTTGATCAGGGATCTAGTCATAAGTAGTGCACTATGTAAGGAATAGGGTGCCATTTGGGACACAATCAAGGCCTGAATATGGGACATGATAATCCATTGAGAGAGATGTGTTTGAAGGAGATAGAAGATGTAAATGTCAGCCATATTGTTTGATGTGCAGGTGGTGATTATCTGGGATGTGTTGGAGTGAGGAGGCAAGCCACAATACAAACATTAATTAGCTTGTATGTACACTCATCCTCCAATAAGGATTTCATGTTTTATTTGCTACATATCAACAGATGCCCAGGAAAGGTTAATGAAGAATGGGACACATGGAGGCAGGCCCAAGCCCTTCTGGTATGTGAAGGAGCGAGTGTGTGTGTGTGTGTGTGTGTGTGTGTGTGTGTTTGCGTGTTGTCATGACGTTGCCCTCTTTGAGTACAGCGAGCACCATCCCCCGCTCTCTGCTTCTACAACCAGACTGCTGTGGTCAGAGGTTGTAAATTCCTGAGAAGACCTCATGGACACGCAGTTATAGAGAGTCGTTTTTCATGGAGTCAAAGGAAATCCTTCCACCTCACAGAACTTGAGGTACGAACAAATTTTATGTTCCAGAGACAGTGTAAAAGATCGGTGAAGAATCCAGCTACGAACTGATCCGTTTGGCACAACTTGGGAAGCTCAAGAGAGACAGTGTGGCCACATTACCATTATATAATAGTCTCAGATATGAGGTTTACATCTAATTGTTGCATAAGATGAATGAGTGAATGAGTGAGTATGATACTGTTTGTATAATTGTATAATATGATTCTGGACTGTTTAATGAAGAAAAATACAATTCCCTTTTGATTTGAACAAAATCAGAGGACCGCTCCTGAGCCCAGTTAGGGCCAGACAACCTGGGACAGCCCTCTTCTGCCATTTCCGAATAAAACCCAACTTTGAGAAATTATCAGGAGACCAAGCTTACCTCAATTACGAGATGGCTAAAGGTGTAGACCATTGCTGAATCTTTTTAACCATATCACGTGGTTAAACTCTTAGACTATCGATACGGCATACGGCATACGGAATTCGGCATCATTGAACGCGAAGAACGACAACCGCCGAAACATCCATCCTATAACGAATGTCACTTTGAACTATCCCCTCTAACCAAGACAGAGAGAGAGAGAGGGAGAGAGACGGACAATTCTACAAAAGAAAGACTTTTCACCAGCGATCAAGACGACACACTGAGCATAAATATATATATTGATTGCAGTTGTTCCCGAATGAGTGAGCGTTCATGTGTAAAGGATTAGCATTTCAATTGTTATAATTAACTCTGTAGGGACTTCTTAGTCGACCCCCCATTGCCCCTTTGTCTAACAAGCCGCCATGCCGGTTCAGCACACTAGGGCACATTCTATCATTTCATGTAACCATATTTACTGTTTGTTTATGCATTTTTGTGAATTACTTAGTTAGTAATAAATAAATGATTTAAGACAATTGATGTATGGATGACTCATAGTGAAGACTGGGTTTGTGCAGATAACCAACAATTTACGACGTTTGGAATGAGACTAATGTGAGGTAAAATAAGTAAATCATTAATCAGAAGACTATTGATCAGATATGAAAATATCTGAAAGGTTATATTGGGAAATTATAACTTTGTAATCTGAATACTTTCCTTGGTGCCCCAACTTCCTAGTTAATTACAGTTACATGATTATTCAGTTTAATCGAGTAACTAATTATAGAGTATCTTTGATAAAAACGAAGTCTTCAGTTTAATGATAGTAAAGACATGACAGTGTCTATACAAGCCCGTTCAGGTAGAAGGAACAGAACAGACGTTTGAACATCTGTCTGCCATTTGTTAATTATTGATAATGAAGCCTCCAGACACAGCACTGAAAACAGAGTGGAAATGTCAACATAATGCTATAAAACTCTATTAGAAAACCATTCCTGATGCTGTTTATTCCTGTACTGTACACTCCAACACAAGAACAGCTAATACTGCTGCTAAGAAGACTGTTCATCATCATCACTGTTCCCAATCACTAGAAACCATAATATCAAAATGCACTTTAACGGCTCTATTCACTAAGCTGTTTTCTAAAGAGGCAGATTACTGAAGAGACACATTGTCAACCAAAGCAGTACACATCTGACAGTCCTATGGACAGAGCTGAGCAGACCCTCCAGCCCACAGTCACAGTGTATCTTTGTAAAATGTCTCACTGACTCACTAGACTCCAGTCGACCAGGCATCTTTACATGTCTCACTGACTCACTAGACTCCAGTCGACCAGGCATCTCTACATGTCTCACTGACTCACTAGACTCCAGTCGACCAGGCATCTCTACATGTCTCACTGACTCACTAGACTCCAGTCGACCAGGCATCTCTACATGTCTCACTAGACTCTAGGAGTTTAAAGCCATGATAAAGCAAACAAATGGTCCATCATTGCTAGGCGTAATAAGGAGAGGGAAGTAGTTAGCACTGCAATTCATTCAGAGGAGGGGAGAGAGAGAGGAGAGGGGATGAATGGAGAGGAGAGGTGAGGAGTGGAGAGGGGAGGAGTGGAGAGGAAAGGTGAGGAGTGGAGAGGTGAGGAGTGGAGCAGAGGAGGTGTGGAGAGGAAAGGTGAGGAGTGGAGAGGTGAGGAGTGGAGAGGAAAGAGGAGTGGAGAGGTGAGGAAAGGCGAGGAGTGGAGAGGTGAGGAAGAGGAAAGGCGAGGAGTGGAGAGGTGAGGAGTGGAGAGGGAGGAGGGAGGGAGAGGAAAGTGAGGAGTGGAGAGGAGGAGGAGAGGGGAGGAGTGGAGAGGAAAGGCGAGGAGTGGAGAGGTGAGGAGTGGAGAGGGGAGGAGTGGAGAGAAAGGCGAGGAGTGGAGAGGTGAGGAGGGAGAGGGGAGGAGGGAGAGGGAAGGCGAGGAGTGGAGAGGTGAGGAGTGGAGAGGGGAGGAGTGAGAGGAAAGGCGAGGAGTGGAGAGGTGAGGAGTGGAGAGGGGAGGAGTGGAGAGGGAAGGCGAGGAGTGGAGAGGTGAGGAGTGGAGCAGGGGAGGAGGGAGAGGAAAGGCGAGGAGTGGAGAGGTGAGGAGTGGAGAGGAAAGGTAAGGAGTGGAGAGGTGAGGAGTGGAGAGGGGAGGAGTGGAGAGGAAAGGCGAGGAGTGGAGAGGTGAGGAGTGGAGCAGGGGAGGAGTGGAGAGGAAAGGCGAGGAGTGGACAGGTGAGGAGTGGAGAGGTGAGGAGTGGAGAGGAAAGGCGAGGAGTGGAGAGGTGAGGAATGGAGAGGGGGTGTGTGGAGAGGGATGGAGTGGATTGCAGATGGGGGAGAGGAAAGGTAAGGAGTGGAGAGGTGAGGAGTGGAGAGGAAAGGTGAGGGATGGAGAGGTGAGGAGTGGAGAAGAAAGGCGAGGAGTGGAGAGGAAAGGCGAGGAGTGGAGAGGAAAGGCGAGGAGTGGAGAGGTGAGGAGTGGAGCAGAGGAGGAGTGGAGAGGAAAGGCGAGGAGTGGAGAGGTGAGGAGTGGAGAGGAAAGGTGAGGACTGGAGAGGTGAGGAGTGGAGAGGAAAGGCGAGGAGTGGAGAGGTGAGGAGTGGAGAGGAAGGTGAGGGTGGAGAGGTGAGGCGAGGAGTGGAGAGGAGGAGTGGAGAGGAAAGGTGAGGAGTGGAGAGGTGAGGAGTGGAGAGGAAAGGCGAGTGGAGAGGTGAGGAAGGCGAGGAGTGGAGAGGAAAGGGAGAGGAAAGGGATCAGTGGAGAAAGGTGAGGAGTGGAGAGGGGAGGAGTGGAGTGGAGAGGAAAGGCGAGGGGTGGAGAGGTGAGGAGTGGAGAGGGGAGGAGTGGAGAGGAAAGGCGAGGAGTGGAGAGGTGAGGAGTGGAGAGGGGAGGAGTGGAGAGGAAAGGCGAGGAGTGGAGAGGTGAGGAGTGGAGAGGGGAGGAGTGGAGAGGAAAGGCGAGGAGTGGAGAGGTGAGGAGTGGAGCAGGGGAGGAGTGGAGAGGAAAGGCGAGGAGTGGAGAGGTGAGGAGTGGAGAGGAAAGGCAAGGAGTGGAGAGGTGAGGGAGTGGAGAGGGAGGAGGGAAGGAAAGGCGAGGAGTGGAGAGGTGAGGAGTGGAGAGGTGAGGAGTGGAGAGGAAAGGCGAGGAGTGGAGAGGTGAGGAGTGGAGAGGGGGTGTGTGGAGAGGGATGGAGTGGATTGCAGATGGGGGGAGAGGAAAGGTAAGGAGTGGAGAGGTGAGGAGTGGAGAGGAAAGGTGAGGGATGGAGAGGTGAGGAGTGGAGAAGAAAGGCGAGGAGAGGTGAGGAGTGGAGAGGAAAGGCGAGGAGTGGAGAGGTGAGGAGTGGAGAAGAACGACAAGGAGTGGAGAGGAAAGGCGAGGAGTGGAGAGGTGAGGAGTTGAGAGGTGAGGAGTGGAGAGGTGAGGAGTGGAGAGGAAAGGCGAGGAGTGGAGAGGTGAGGAGTGGAGAGGAAAGGCGAGGAGTGGAGAGGTGAGGAGTGGAGAAGAAAGGCAAGGAGTGGAGAGGAAAGGCGAGGAGTGGAGAGGTAAGGAGTTGAGAGGTGAGGAGTGGAGAGGAAAGGCGAGGAGTGGAGAGGTGAGGAGTGGGGAGGTCAGGAGTGGAGAGGAAAGGAAAGGCGAGGAGTGGAGAGGTGAGGAGTGGAGAGGGGGTGTGTGGAGAGGGGTGGAGTGGATTGCAGATGGGGGAGAGGAAAGGGGAGGAGTGGATAGGTGAGGAGTGGAGAGGTGAGGAGTGGAGAGGAAAGGAAAGGCAAGGAGTGGAGAGGAAAGGCGAGGAGTGGAGAGGTGAGGAGTGGAGAGGTGAGGAGTGGAGAGGAAAGGCGAGGTGTGGAGAGGTGAGGAGTGGAGAAGAAAGGCGAGGAGTGGAGAGGTGAGGAGTGGAGAGGGGTGGAGTGGATTGCAGATGGGGGAGGAGAGGGGAGGAGTTGGAGAGGGGAGCACCTCTCATTTAACCCTGCTGAAGAATTGTCCTTCCTCCTTCCTTCTACATGCACACAAACACATATGCACAAACACACACACACACACACACACAGCCCTCTCTCACTAATTTTTGAGGCTATAAGCCCAGGACAAGCTCATCCTGACTGAGTCACTGCTACTAGCTACAGTCCCATGTACCAGATCATCCAGGGGACTAAAACTTCTAATTTCTACCACCAACAGCAAGTTCCTACATAACACCAGAAGAAAGAGAAGCAGAACGGAGGATTACTAAGAATGCCTCAGTTCAACATGTCATATATACAACCCTGCATGAATATATATAGATTATTAAAATGGGACTGGCACTGTATGAGTAAGTGTGACTAGAGCTTCTAGAAGGTTTATTGTAATTGCTGAAGTTACAGGATAACATACTCTCTTGTTGTAATGGCTGAGGTTACAGGATAATATCAAATTGAATCAAAGTGTATTTGTCACGTGCGCCGAATTCAACAGATCTTCCAGTGAAATGCTTACTTACAGACTCTAACCAATAGTGTAAAAAAGGTATTAGGTGAACATTAGGTAAGTGAAGAAATAAAAACAACAGTAAAAAGACAGTGAAAAACAGTAGCGGGGCTATATACAGTAGTGAGGCTATAAAAGTAGGGAGGCTATATACAGTAGCGAGGCTATAACAGTAGGGAGGATACATACAGGCACCGGTTAGTCAGGCTGATTGAGGTAGCATGTACATGTAGATATGGTTGAAGTGACGATGCATATATGATGAACAGAGAGTAGCAGTAGCGTAAAAGAGGGGTTGACTGGTGGTGGGTGGAGGTACACAATGCAGATAGCCCAGTTAGCCAATGTGCGGGAGCACTGGGGGGGTTGTGCACAACAGCTGGTGCACAAAATCTAAGGAAGTCTCTAGATTTGGCTCGCCTGAAGTAGAGTATCTGGTCATAATTTGCAGGCCACACTACCTGCCTAGAGAGTTATCAGCTATACTTTTTGTGGCTGTTTATTTACCACCACAGACAGATGCCGGCACTAAGACCGCACTCAGACAGCTGTATATGGAAATAAGAAAACAGGAAACCACTGACCCAGAGGCGGCACTCCTAGTGGCCAGAGACTTTAATGCAGGGAAACTTAAATCAGTTCTACCAAATTTCTATCAACATGTTAAATGTGCAACCAGAGGGAAAAATATTCTAGATCACCTGTACTCCACACACAGAGATGCATACAAAAATCTCCCTCACCCTCCATTTGGTAAATCTGACCACAACTCTTTCCTCCTGATTCCCGCTTACAAGCAAAAATGAAAGCAGGAAGCACCAGTGACTCGGTCTATAAAAAAGTGGTCAGATGAAGCAGATGCTAAATTACAGGACTGTTTTGCTATCACAGACTGGAACAAGTCCAATTCTTCCAATGGCATTGAGGAGTACACCACACCTGTCACTCGGTTCATCAATATGTGCATCGAGGTCGTCGTCCCCACAGTGACTGCACGTACATACCCCAAACAGAAGCCATGGATTACAGGCAACATTCGCACTGAGCAAAAGGTTAGAGCTGCCGCTTTCAAGGTTAAGGACTCTAACCCTGAAACGTACAAGAAATCCTGCTATGCCCTGCGACGAACAAACAGGCAAAGCATCAATACAGGGC
The DNA here is from genome assembly GCF_018296145.1 of Oncorhynchus tshawytscha. Lineage (NCBI taxonomy): Eukaryota > Metazoa > Chordata > Actinopteri > Salmoniformes > Salmonidae > Oncorhynchus > Oncorhynchus tshawytscha. The sequence continues at coordinate 86,998,009 of NC_056429.1, read as the reverse complement.
TAAGATTGAATCATACTACACCGGCTCCGACGCTCGTCTTATGTGGCAGGGCTTGCAAACTATTACAGACTACAAAGGGAAGCACAGTCGCGAGCTACCCAGTGACACAAACATACCAGATGAGCTAAATCACTTCTATGCTCACTTCGAGGCAAGCAACACTGAGGCATGCATGAGAGCATCAGCTGTTCCGGACGACTGTGTGATCACGCTCTCTGTAGCCGATGTGAGTAAGACCAATAAACAGGTCAACATACATAAGCTGGTAATGGCTCGTATCAACACCATTATCCCAGAAACCCACTCCAATTTGCATACCGCCCAAACAGATCCACAGATGACTCAAACTCTATTGCACTCCCCACCGCCCTTTACTACCTCGACAAAAGGAACACTTTTGTGAGAATGCTATTCATTGACTATAGCTCAGCGTTCAACACCACAGTACCCTCAAAGCTCATCACTAAGCTCTCTTGCTGTAATTGCTGAGGTTAAAGAATAACATATTCTCTTGTTGTAATTGCTGAGTTTACAGGATAATACACTCTCTAGTTGTAATCGCTAAGGTTACATTATACTATACTGTCTTGGTTAAAGTTAATAGTTTTGGTTTTCAATAAAGAACCTTTTTGATTGGCCTATACCCGTTGTTCGTGTCCCCTCATATTTGACGACGAACAAACAGGCAAATAAACTAGAATACAACATAGACATAGAAATACTATACCCCCTATCCACGCCCTGACCTACTATACCATAGAGAAACAATGGCTCTCTATGGTCAGGGCGTGACAGAGACCAGTGACCGTAAGTGTAAGTACTATGGACGTAGCCACCTAGCTAGAAGATAAAAGATAACAGCCAAAGCAAGGTTGTCTTTATTAACCAATGTCCTTTTTTGATTCTTTGAAGTGTCTCTCTGGGAAGGAACTAGTCTCTGTAGTGTTCACACAGAGGGGTAAATACAATGAGGGACCATGTCTGACGGCATGTTGCATCACTAAAGAGACTGTAATCTCTCCCTGCTGACCTCTTCACACCTTCCCTCTCTCCTCCCCCCTCTCAACCCCTTCACACTCTGTGGTGGGGGCTTCTGCAAAGCTATGGAGGGGGCGACTGAATGTACAACATTATCAGTGGAGGGAGATATATATTTTGAGCGAGAGTGAGATATGAGAGAGATGAGAGAGATAAACTACAGATATATCACAAAATAAGGCGTTTCAAATAACCCATTCTCCAAAGGGAGAGAATTGAAGTATACTCCAGAAACGTTATCTTGTTGCCTTTGTCTGGTTAAAGCAACATGTCATCTGATATCTCATCTCATCTCTCTCTGCAATCAGGCCTGCATGGCTGCTTGGATGAATCCGCCATGCCAATGTTTGTCAAGCATCTTAATGCCCAAACTACTTGGATTTTTCATAACTTTTATACTGTAACTGACTTAACTCGAAGGATAACTGTGAATGCAATTCATCATATAATCGCTGAAAGTTTGACTTTAAAGCAGGTCTCTCTCACCCCGTCTCCCTGTCTCTTCTGTTCTCTCTTAATCTCTCTCCCACCTTCCCTCTATCCCTCCTCTATGCTCCAACTGACAAAAAACAAGTAACTCTCAGGTAGAGTAAAAACAAGTGATTTTTCAGCTGTTATCTACGTGCATAATTAATATGTAAGCTTGTTTTAATAGTCAAACTGAGTGATTATATTGCATTAAGATTCCCCTGATGTCTAAATACATCTTCTTGTGTATAGTATTTGCTGAATCACTAAAATAAAAACACAAGGTTGTATGTAGTGATATGTGGTTGTTGTACTTACTTTGTACAGAATTAAAGTTGCTCTGGAAAAGAGCATCTGCCAAATGTCAAATGAAAGGTACAATTTTGAAAGTAGATTTCTGAATCCATGACTTTACTTCAGTCAATGTGCTGGTTGCATCACCACAATAGTAATATGTTACTAATGTTTTCCATTCATTCAGAGCCACAAGCATTTATTCCATGTCAGTAATTGTAAATAAGAATTTGTTCTTATCTGACTTGCCTTGTTAAATAAAGGTTTAACAAAAAAATAATTTAAAAAAATGGAAGAGTCAGCATGTTTCTCACCTGCACCAGATATGGCGCTATAATAAAACAGCTGAAGTTTACACATTAAAATCAGCACCAATAAACCCCCATGGTGCTAATCTAACTTGATTTATTTGATCATTCCTGCTTTTTATTAAATCCGCAGGTGTCTATGGTGCACTCTGCTCGATTTCTACAGCGATAAACATATCTCAAACAGTACAAAGAGCCTACTATTGCTTTTCTCAATACATCGCTACTCCACAATTGTAAAGTTAGGGTCAGGTTACGGGATAAGGTCAGGTTTAGGGATAAGGTCAGGTTTAGGGATAAGGTCAGGTTTAGGGATAAAGTCAGGTTTGGGGGTTTTATATTTACAGTTTTTTTCGATTGCTAAACGACAGTGGGCACAACTGGAGTCACATGTGCAAAACTCTAACTACAGTCTGCACTACCAACAGTCACCTGAGCTAAACAGTTCACATCAGCTGCAAAACTCATTCCAAGCAACACAACTCTTAACACATGGCTCAAAACACGCTCAGTGCAGCCAAACACTATGCACAACCCTCACTGAGATAACACAGACTGTCACTCAGAACACACTGAGAGTAAAAACACTAGCATCAAACACCAATACAGAAAATACAAACTTTTCATCTTTACAGTTTGAACAATTTCAGTGACTTCATACAAAGTCATATTTTCTTCAAAGAAAAGAGTGACATTCTTTCACATGATTTATAATTTTTTTTTAGAACATAACAATTCTTTAAGGTAAATGAAAATTAGCAGTTTGCTTCAATAGTCTGTAGTAATTTACGGAATTACAGTAATGAGAAAAAAAGGTAGAAACTAAAAGTACATACTGTAATTCAAACAAATAATTGAGGGGCTAATCCTGCCTCTCTCTAGCATCAGGCCACAGGTTTTCTTCAACATCACATCTAATGTTTTCTCTTGCCATGCACCTGGGGAAGAACCTTCTGGAGTGCCTTATCCATCCCTGGCAGTCCTCTGGACTCGTGTCCTCACATCCGGCACGCATGGCTTCCAAAAGAGACATTTGGTCATGTGGGTGGTGACCAAACACTTTCCACCTCCAGGCAGAGAAAAACTCCTCTATTGGGTTGAGGAAGGGTGAATATGCAGGCAGGTACAAAACCATAAATCTGTGATGTGCTGCAAACCAATCTGTGACAGCTGCAGAGTGGTGAAAAGCAACGTTATCGCAAACTATGACAAAAACTTGGGGGTTTCTTAGTGGCTCCCCCTGTTCTGCTGGCACTAGCTGAGCATAGAGCTGTTCTAGGAAAGCTATGAGCCTTTCTGTGTTGTATGGGCCAATGAGTGGTGTGTTGAGAAGCAAACCATCATTGGCCATTGCAGCACACATGGTGATATTTCCCCCCCTTTGGCCTGGAACCTCCACAGTGGCCCTTTGACCTATAACATTCCTTCCTCTGCGCCGTGTTTTGGCAAGGTTAAATCAAGGTTAAGGTTAAATCCAGCTTCATCGATAAATACAAATGAATGTGGTCTTTCCAGTGCTTCCACCTCCATTACTCTCTGAAAAACAGTAAGTGCACAGTTTTGCTGTAGAAATGCTAGTGTTTTTTTTTTACTGTAAATATTTTGTATAGCTGTGTACGTAACCTCAGACGTCTTACCTGGACATATTGGTATCTTTGCTCTTTTACCCGTTCACTGTTTCTCTCGAACGGTACAGTGTATAACTGTTTCATTGTAACTTGGTGTTTCTTTAGGACTCGAGCAATAGTTGTTGTGCTGACAGAATGAACATTTTCAAATATATCATTATCAGCCAGCACTCTATCTTGAATCTCCCGCAGTTTTATTGCATTGTTGACAACAACCATGTCAACAATAGCATTTTCCTGCGCATCTGAAAATATTTTTCCTCTTCCCCCTGTTGGGGGCAGCCTTTGGGTCCTGTTGTAAAAATATATTTTACAGTCAAACTTACTGTAATATATATCTGTGTAAATATTCTATAATTGCAATACAAAATAGATACCTGTAATGTTTTCATTTACTGTAAGGATGTAACTCTCACCTGTTTGCATGATGGACAATTCGCATTACAGATTCCACTGTGGATCTTTGCAGATTGGGTTGCACCCTCAACCCTGCCTCTCTCAATGAGAGACCATGGTTCACGACATGGTCTATAAGTGTAGCCCTTATTTCATCTGAAATAACAGCTCTTTGTCTTCTTTGTCTTCCTCCACGCATCCGCCCTCTCCCTGCCACCCTTCTCCCTCCACGAACCCATCTTCCTTGTTCCATTTCCAAAATGAGTCTTTCTGAGCTCTACCTATATATACTGTAATATGTGTGTGTGTTCACTAACAAGTCTAAAACAAGACACCTGCTTAGCCTTTCAGCTGAAATTGCAATCAGCAGTGTTTGAAAGGCACAAGGCTGAAATCTATTCCGTTTTGAATGTGTGGTTCACAGTTTTGACAGCAGTGTGTTAGCATTTGAACAAAGTGCTGTAAATCCACAGTGTTGTGCAGGTTGTGGTTAAAGTCATGGGATAAGTGTGTAGAGTTTTGAAAACTGTGTTCAAGCAATGAAAAACGAACTAGAGTTTGGTCCACATGAACTGCTGCTGTGCAGACTGTAATTAGAGTTTTGCACATGTGACTCCAGTTGTGTCCACTGTCGTTTAGCAATCGAAAAAAACTGTAATAAGAGTCTAAATTTGGAAAAGAACAAAAGATCTCCAAAAGCACTCAACATAATACAGGCCTCTCCATTGGCTCCCAACACTAGCGTTTGTGCCACCGTGGTTAACTGGCCAATCAAATTGATACTAAAAACTGAGAGAGCTTTTGGGACATGGTGGCATCAGTAGGAGTGAAGAGGTGTGTGTGTGTGTGTGTGTGTGTGTATTTGGTGCATGTGTGAGTGTGTCAGTATACAAAAGCTTCTACAGTGTGCCTATAGCTGGGAATGGGTTTGTCCTACAAATGGTTTTTACACACCATAGTTTTTATGAAACTCTTCCAAATATCCCTTGTGGTTTTGTACAACACAACACGAAGGAGGATTCTCGACAAAGCAACAACAACATGGAGCTATGTTGTAATTCTGACGTGGTGATGTGGATTCAATGAAAACTTCATATGGCTTCTGGCATGACAGAGACTTATCAACTTTCTAGAGTTTGTGTGTGTGTGTGTCTGCGTGTGTGTTTGTGTCTGCATGTGTGTGTGTGTCTGCGCGTGTGTTTGTGTCTGCATGTGTGTGTGTGTCTGCGTGTGTGTTTGTGTCTGCATGTGTGAGTCTGCGTGTCTGCGCGTGTGTTTGTGTCTGCATGTGTGAGTCTGCGTGTCTGCGTGTGTGTTTGTGTCTGTATGTGTGAGTCTGCGTGTCTGCGTGTGTGTTTGTGTCTGCATGTGTGAGTCTGCGTGTCTGCGCGTGTGTTTGTGTCTGCATGTGTGAGTCTGCGTGTATGCGCGTGTGTTTGTGTCTGCATGTGTGAGTCTGCGTGTCTGCGTGTGTGTTTGTGTCTGCATGTGTGAGTCTGCGTGTCTGCGCGTGTGTTTGTGTCTGCATGTGTGAGTCTGCGTGTCTGCGCGTGTGTTTGTGTCTGCATGTGTGAGTCTGCGTGTCTGCGCGTGTGTTTGTGTCTGCATGTGTGAGTCTGCGTGTCTGCGCGTGTGTTTGTGTCTGCATGTGTGAGTCTGCGTGTCTGCGCGTGTGTTTGTGTCTGCATGTGTGAGTCTGCGTGTCTGCGTGTGTGTTTGTGTCTGCATGTGTGAGTCTGCGTGTCTGCGCGTGTGTTTGTGTCTGCATGTGTGAGTCTGCGTGTCTGCGCGTGTTTGTGTCTGCATGTGTGAGTCTGCGTGTCTGCATGTGTGTTTGTGTCTGCATGTGAGTCTGCGTGTCTGCGCGTGTGTTTGTGTCTGCATGTGTGAGTCTGCGTGTCTGCGCGTGTGTTTGTGTCTGCATGTGTGAGTCTGCGTGTCTGCATGTGTGTTTGTGTCTGCATGTGTGAGTCTGCGTGTCTGCGCATGTGTTTGTGTCTGCATGTGTGAGAGAGAAAAAAAGATTGTAACAAATACCTAAGAGTACTTGAAAGACTATCACATTAATATCCATATATCATCATATTATGCAAGCGCATGGACGTCTGCAAATATGAATCTCTTCTGAATACCTGTGTGTCTTGTATGCATAAATGTAATCTTAATTATGCATACTTCCATGCTCACGCACATGTGGAAGTGTAGAGTGTACATTGAGAGAAAGTCTTTTTGTGTGGACACACCAGAGTGTGTGGTGTGTGGGTCTCCTCTCTCTCACACTCCCTGTCTCTCTATCTGTCTCTCTCTCTCATCTTAACTCTCTCTGTGTCTCTCTCTCACATCTGTCTGTCTGTCTGTCTGTCTGTCTGTCTGTCTGTCTGTCTGTCTGTCTGTCTGTCTGTCTCTCTCTCTCTCTCTCTCTCTCCCTGTCTCTATTTCTCAATTCAATTCAATTCAAGGGGCTTTATTGGCATTGTAAACATATGTTAACATTGCCAAAGCAAGCGTGAAATAATAAAAAATGTCCAGTAAACATTAAACTCAAAGAAGTTCCAAAATAATAAAGACATTACAAATGTTTTTCACAATTCCTGACATTTAATCCTTGTAAAAATTCCCTGTCTTAGGTCAGTTAGGATCACCACTTAATTTTAAGAATTTGAAATGTCAGAGTAATAGTAAAGGGAATGAATTATTTCAGCTTTTACTTATTTCATCACATTCCCAGTGGGTCAGAAGTTGACATACACTCAAATAGTATTTGGTAACATTGCCTTTCAATTGTTTAACTTCGGTCAAAAGTTTCTGGTAGCCTTCCACGAGCTTCCCACAATAAGTTGGGTGAATTTTGGCCCATTCCTCCTTACAGAGCTGGTGTAACTGAGTCAGGTTTGTAGGCCTCCTTGCTCGCACACACTTCTTTTCAGTTCTGCCCAAACATTTTCTATAGAATTGAGGTCAGGGCTTTGTGATGGCCACTCCAATACCTTGACTTTGTTGTCCTTAAGCCATTTTGCCACAACTTTGGAAGTATGCTTGGTGTCATTGTCCATTTGGAAGACCCATTTGCGGCCAAGCTTTATCTTCCTGACTGATGTCTTGAGATGTTGCTTCAATATAACCACATAATTTTCCTACTCATGATGCCATCTACACCCCCACAACATTATGTTGCCACCCCCATACTTCACGATTGGGATGGTGTTCTTCGGCTTGCAAGCCTCCCCCTTTTTCCTCCGAACCTAACAATTGTCATTATGGCCAAACAGTTCTATTTTTGTTTCATCAGATCAGAGGACATTTCTCCAAAAAGTATGTCCCCATGTGGGGTGATCAGTCCTTGGTTCCAAATATTGGGGAAGATGCCAGAGCTAAGAATGATGTTAAAGAGTTTTACTATAGCCAATTGGAATTTCTTGTCTATATATATTTGATAATTTCATTTCATACCATCAACACCACAGGCCTTTTTGGGTTGGAGGGTTTTTATTTTGTCCTGTAGTTAACTGAAGGTAATTGGAGAATCCAGTGCGTTCTGGTAGTCTTTAATAGTTGATTCTAAGATTTTAATTTGATCATGTATATGTTTTTGCTGATTGTTCTTTGTTATAGAGCCAAAAAGATTGGCTAAGTGGTTTGTCCATACATCTCCATTTCGGATAGATAATTCTTTGTGTTGTTGTTTGTTTAGCGTGTTCCAATTTTCCCAGAAGTGGTTAGAGTTTATGGATTATTCAATTACATTGAGCTGATTTCTGACCTGTTGTTCCTTCTTTTTCTGTGATTCACCACAGTGAAGGTGTAGACTCAGGTTTTCCGGGTCTCTACGTTTTTGGTTGGACAGGTTTCTCTCTCTCTCTTTCTATGTCTCTGTCTGAATGTGGCATGTGTATGTGTCTTTGAGTGTGTGCGCCTGGAGGACAGGTGGTGTTGGAGTGTCTACTGAGCTGTCAGGGAGACGTGCCTGTGCCAGAGCACCCCTGGGACAGGCAGCTGGACCCCTCTCCCCTGAACACGCCCACATCTTTTATTTTAACAGCAAAATGTCCACACACTATTATCACATCTCATTTTGTCACAGCATCTCTTCATTTTCATTTTATTCAAGGGCAATTTAGCCCTTTAAAAAGAGAGAGAGTTCGACAGAGAGAGAGACCAATAGATGATGAGAGGGAGGGTGAGAGAGAGAGAGAGAGAGAGAGATGGAGAGAGACGAGAGAGATGAAGAGACAGAGAGAGATGGAGAAAGACAGAGAGAGATGGAGCGACAGAGAGAGTTGGCGATAGACAGAGAGAGACAGAGATGGAAGGAATGCAGTTTGGAAACCTACCAAAAAACAATTAGGCAACAACAAATTCAATTCCTTTTAGACAACTTCCTGGGTAAAACATTCCACTGTAATAGTGAAGATGTAAACGTGGCAGTAGAAAATCTTTACAGTATATTTGACCTCTCAGCTTCCTAAACAAATCTAAAAATCTCAAATCAAAAACCGATGAAAATTAACAATGACAAATGGTTTGATGAAGAATGAAAAAAATCTAAGAGAGAAATTGAGAAACCTGTCCAACCAAAAACATAAAGACCCGGAAAACCTGAGTCTATGCCTTCACTATTGTGAATAACTAAAACAATACAGAAATACACTACGTAAAAAGAAGGAACAGCACGTCAGAAATAATTTCAATGTAATTGAAGAATCCATAGACTCTTAGACTCATTGGAAAAGACTAAACAAACAACACAAAGAATTATCTATCCAAAAAGGAGATGTATGGGTAAACCACATCTTCAATCCTGGCTATATAACAAAGAACAAACAGCAAAACAGCATATACATGATCAAATACAAATCTTAGAATCAACTATTAAAGACTACCAGAACCCACTGGATTCTCCAATTACCTTGAATCAGATACAGGACAAAATAAAAACCCTCCAACCCAAAAAGGCATGTGGTGTTGATGGTAACCTTAATGAAATGATCAAATATACAGACAAATTCCAATTGGATATACTAAAAATCTTTAACATCATCCTTAGCTTTGGCATCTTCCCCAATATTTGGAACCAAGGACTGATCTCCCCAATACACAAAAGTGGAGACAAATTTGACCCCAACAGCAACCTTGGGAAAATCCTCTGCATTATTATTAACAGCAGCCTCGTACATTTCCTCAATGAAAACACTGTACTGAGCAAATGTCAAATTTGATTATTACCAAATTATCGTACAACAGACCATGTATTTATCCTGCACACCCTAATTAACAAACAAACAAACCAAAACAAAGGCAAAGTCTTCTCATGCTTTGTTGATTTCAAAAAAGCCTTCGACTCAATTTGGCATGAGGGTCTGCTATACACATTGATGGAAAGTGGTGTTGGGGGTAAAACATACGACAATATAAAATCCTTATACACAAACAACAAGTGTGTGGTTAAAATTGGCAAAAAACACACACATTTCTTCCCACAGGGCCGTGGGGTGAGACAGGGATGAAGCTTAAGCCCCACCCTCTTCAACATATATGTAAACAAATTGGCGCGGGCACTAGAAAAGTCGGCAGCACCCGGCCTCACCCCACTACAATCTGAAGTCAACTGGCGCTTCATTTTGCTTAATTTTCATCAGGGTTTCGCGTGCAATGTCAGTTATGTTATACTCACAGACAATATTTTGACAGTTTTGGAAACTTTAGAGTGTTTTCTATCCTAATCTGTCAATTATATGCATATTCTAGCATCTGGTCCTGAGAAATAGGCCGTTTACTTTGGGAACGTTATTTTTCCAAACATAAAAAAGTGCCCCCTAGCTTCAAGAGGTTAAAGGCACAGTCAACTTAGTGCATGTAAACTTCTGACCCACTGGAATTGTGATACAGTGAATTACAAGTTAAATAATCTGTCTGTAAACAATTGTTGGGAAAATTATTTGTATCATGCACAACGTATATGTCCTAACCGATTAGCCAAAACTATAGTTGTTAACAAGAAATTTGTGGTGAGGTTGAAAAACGAGTTTTAATGACACCAACCTAAGTGTATGTAAACGTCCAACTTCAACTGTAATTATCAGTTTCTATTTGGTGGTATGTCACCCATTTCTTGTCAATTAGAGACAGTAGCGCCTTGGGACCCAAAAGCATAATCAGTGCTCTACCTCCCCCTTGTGCTGGTTTGGAGCAATGAAGTTGTGATGCAGGGTACTGTACTAAACCACAAATTACCTCTAAATCCACAGCATAATCGCAAACCTTTTAGTCGAGCAACCATTCCAAGGGCTGCTACATCCCACTGGGCAGAGACATCAATGCAATGTCTATTCCACAATGGTTCAAAGTATATTTCATTGATGACATAGAATGAATGTTGATTCAACCAGTGTGTGTCCAGTAGGAAGTATTTCTAATGAAAGAACAGAAAGGGTTAAGAGACAGCAACTAATAATGAAAGTGGAGATGGAGTGGAGTGGAGAAAGTGTCTGTGTGTGTCTAGCCTAGTTTAATTAGATTTCACACGCTGCCGAGTAAAATAGAGAATCGCACACAAACAAAACCAACAAACTCACTCCTCCACTATTCCTCCTCCTCTCCTCCTCTTTTCTTCCGGTGTTCCTCTCCTCTACTCCTCCTCTCCATGCAGCCAGCCACCCAAGCAGCCAGCTAGCAGATAAGATTTGATTTAGGGAGCGAAGCAGAGCTGCTATTAATTTATGGCACAGAGAGAGAAACTAGAGAGCTCCTGATAAGTGAATGGTTGCTGTTTAATCACCAGCCTGAAGGATCGCAGGGCTGAGGAGTGTGAGGAGAGAAATCTCTATATACATATATATATATATATATAATTATTTATATATAAAAATATATATATATTAGAGAGAGAGAGAGACGGAGAGAGAGAGACGGAGAGACGGACCCAAAAAGCTTTGACTATGTAGTCAGTGAGCATAGCCCTGCTATAGGGAGAGACCACCGGAGGTACACCTAGCTCTCAAGAGAAGACAGGCTATGTGCACACTGCCCACAAAATGAGTTGGAAACTGAGCTGCACTACCTAACCTCCAGTATGACCATATTAGAGACACACATTTCCCCCAGATTACACAGACCACAAAAAGTTGATAATCTTCCATATCTATTGGGTGAAATAACACAGTGTGTCATTACAGCAACAATAATTGTTACCTGTTGCCAACAAGAAAAGAGCAACCAGTGAAGAACAAACACTATTGTAAATACCAACCATATTTATGCGCATTTATTTCCCCTTTCATAATTCGCACATAATATGACAATTATTTCACTTTTGTTTATTATCTATTTCACTTGCTTTGGCAATGCAAACATATGTTTCCCATACCAATACAACCCTTAAATTGAATTGAGAGAGAGAGAGAGTAGATTTTGAATTGAAATTGAATTGAATTGAGAGAGAGAGAGAGAGTAGATTTTGAATTGAAATTGAATTGAATTGAGAGAGAGAAAGAGAAAGAGAGAGAAAGAGAGAGGGAAACAGAGATAGAGAGAGAAGGAAGAGGCAGAGAGAGGGGGGGGTAGGAGGAAAGAGAAATAGAGATTTAAGTCTTCTGGCCTTACCACAGTAGGGCGTGGTGTGTGTGTGTGTGTGTGTGTGTGTGTGTGTGTGTGTGTGTGTGTGTGTGTGTGTGTGTGTGTGTGTGTGTGAAACCAGCGAGCACCAGAGTCCACCTGACACACACACTGAACAACAGCAAGGGATCAAAGCCACTGATGGGGCTTTAGTAGTGTGACAAGCCAGTGCTTTCGGTTGGGAGGTTAGGGGCGGGATGTGCGGGGTGTGCGTTGCGGGGCTGTGTGGCCCTGCTCTTGTATTAACCTCAATGCCTGTTGTCAAGTCTCGACACAGCCACATACATTTCTCCTTGTCACACACCACTGCTCGTCTTTGCAAGGTGAACTACGCCTCGACACAAGACCCTCAAAACAGACAAACAATACCCCGACCCAGAGTGAGGTGAGTAGGGACTAGGAAGCGGACATATTGCACCATAGAGAGAAGAGAACTTAATTAAACATAAATGTCAAGCCAGGCAAGGGTTTCATTCTGTTTGTAATTATGACTACACCAGCGCTGCTACCCAGACCGTTGGTTATCATTGCCAGTTCCTGACGGTGTCCACACCAGACCGTTGGTTGTCATTGCCAGTTCCTGACAGTGTCCACACCAGCGCTGCTACCCAGACCGTTGGTTATCATTGCCAGTTCCTGACGGTGTCCACACCAGCGCTGCTACCCAGACCGTTGGTTGTCATTGCCAGTTCCTGACGGTGTCCACACCAGCGCTGCTACCCAGACCGTTGGTTATCATTGCCAGTTCCTGACGGTGTCCACACCAGACCGTTGGTTGTCATTGCCAGTTCCTGACGGTGTCCACACCAGCGCTGCTACCCAGACCGTTGGTTGTCATTGCCAGTTCCTGACAGTGTCCACACCAGAACTGCTACACAGACCGCTGGTTATCATTGCCAGTTCCTGACAGTGTCCACACCAGAGCTGCTACCCAGAACGTTGGTTGTCATTGCCAGCCCCTGATAGTGGCCACACCAGAGCCCTTAATACCTTCCAAAACACTACTGACACTATATGTTGTATTCTATCTCCCCATCTTTTCTTCCCCTCTCCCTCCCTCTCAATTCAAGGGTCTTTATTCACATGGGAAACATATGTTTACACTTTCTTTTACCCTTATTTAACTAGGCAAGTCAGTTAAGAATATATTCTTATTTACAATGACGGCCTAGGGACAGTGGGTTCACTGCCGTGTTCAGGGGCAGAATAAAATATATATACATTTTTTTTTTACCTTGGCGGCTCGGGGATTCCAACACTCTAACCACAACTTTTTGGGTAAATTATTTCCAATTCGTCAAGTATTTATCTTTTTGGTTTTCATATGATTTAGTTGGGTCTAATTGTGTTGCTTTTGCTGTCCTGAGGCTCAGCGGGGTCTGTTTGTGAACAGAGCCCCAGGAATAGCTTGCTTAGGGGATAGCTTTGAAATGGAAGGGCTGGGAAATACTTCCTTTCAGGTGGTTGTGTAATTTAAGGGCTCGTCTCTGGATTTTGATAATGCACAGCCTATTTCTGCTCTGCATTATCTGTTGTTTTACACCCTACACGGAGGATACTTTTGCATTCTCTCTCTCTCTCTCTCTCTCTCTCTCTCTCTCTCTCTCTCTCTCTCTCTCTCTCTCTCTCTCTCTCTCTCTCTCTCTCTCTCTCTCTCTCTCTCTCTCTCTCTCTCAGAGCTCCCAAGTGGCGCAGCGGTCTAAGGCACTAGAGTCGTCACTACAGACCCTGTTTCAATCCTGGGCTGTATCACAACCGGCCGTGATTGGAAGTCACACAGAGCATGCACAATAGAGTAGGGTTTGGCTTGGGTAGTCATCATTGTAAATAAGAATGTGTTCTTAACTGACTTGCCTAGTTAAATAAATACAATTAAAATGTATCACACCCCTCTCTCTCTCTCTCACTATACCCTTTATCATACCTCACATTCTCTCCCTCTCTTATCATCCTCCTCCTCAACTAAATGACACCAGATGGTTGTTCTGTTATATCCCTCCCTCCTTCCCAGCCCTCCCTCTCTCCCTCACCTCTTCAAAGGCCCAACAGGAACAGTGTCAGACATTAAGCTGCTCAGACAAAAAATTGCTGCATTAAAGTGTCACTTTAGGAAATCAAATCAAATCAAAATCAAATCAAATCAAATTTTATTTGTCACATACACATGGTTAGCAGATGTTAATGCGAGTGTAGCGAAATGCTTGTGCTTCTAGTTCCGACAATGCAGTAATAACGAGCAAGTAATCTAACTAACAATTCCAAAAAAAAACTACTGTCTTATACACAGTGTAAGGGGATAAAGAATATGTACATAAGGATATATGAATGAGTGATGGTCAGAGCAGCATAGGCAAGATACAGTAGATGATATCGAGTACAGTATATACATATGAGATAAGTATGTAAACCAAGTGGCATAGTTAAAGTGGCTAGTGATACATGTATTACATAAGGATGCAGTCGATGATATAGAGTACAGTATCAACGTATGCATATGAGATGAACAATGTAGGGTAAGTAACATTATATAAGGTAGCATTGTTTAAAGTGGCTAGTGATATATTTACATAATTTCCCATCAATTCCCATGATTAAAGTGGCTGGAGTAGAGTCAGTGTCATTGACAGTGTGTTGGCAGTAGCCACTCAATGTTAGTGGTGGCTGTTTAACAGTCTGATGGCCTTGAGATAGAAGCTGTTTTTCAGTCTCTCGGTCCCAGCTTTGATGCACCTGTACTGACCTCGCCTTCTGGATGACAGCGGGGTGAACAGGCAGTGGCTCGGGTGGTTGATGTCCTTGATGATCTTTATGGCCTTCCTGTAGCATCGGGTGGTGTAGGTGTCCTGGAGGGCAGGTAGTTTGCCCCGGTGATGCGTTGTGCAGACCTCACTACCCTCTGGAGAGCCTTACGGTTGAGGGCGGTGCGGTTGCCATACCAGGCGGTGATACAGCCCGCCAGGATGCTCTCGATTGTGCATCTGTAGAAGTTTGTGAGTGCTTTTGGTGACAAGCCGAATTTCTTCAGCCTCCTGAGGTTGAAGAGGCGCTGCTGCGCCTTCCTCACGATGCTGTCTGTGTGAGTGGACCAATTCAGTTTGTCCGTGATGTGTATGCCGAGGAACTTAAAACTTGCTACCCTCTCCACTACTGTTCCATCGATGTGGATGGGGGTGTTCCCTCTGCTGTTTCCTGAAGTCCACAATCATCTCCTTAGTTTTGTTGACGTTGAGTGTGAGGTTATTTTCCTGACACCACACTCCGAGGGCCCTCACCTCCTCCCTGTAGGCCGTCTCGTCGTTGTTGGTAATCAAGCCTACCACTGTTGTGTCGTCCGCAAACTTGATGATTGAGTTGGAGGCGTGCATGGCCACGCAGTCGTGGGTGAACAGGGAGTACAGGAGGGGGCTCAGAACGCACCCTTGTGGGGCCCCAGTGTTGAGGATCAGCGGGGAGGAGATGTTGTTGCCTACCCTCACCACCTGGGGGCGGCCCGTCAGGAAGTCCAGTACCCAGTTGCACAGGGCGGGGTAGACCCAGGGTCTCGAGCTTGATGACGAGCTTGGAGGGTACTATGGTGTTGAATGCCGAGCTGTAGTCGATGAACAGCATTCTCACATAGGTATTCCTCTTGTCCAGATGGGTTAGGGCAGTGTGCAGTGTGGTTGAGATTGCATCGTCTGTGGACCTATTTGGGCGGTAAGCAAATTGGAGTGGGTCAAGGGTGTCAGGTAGGGTGGAGGTGATATGGTCCTTGACTAGTCTCTCAAAGCACTTCATGATGACGGATGTGAGTGCTACGGGGCGGTAGTCGTTTAGCTCAGTTACCTTAGCTTTCTTGGGAACAGGAACAATGGTGGCCCTCTTGAAGCATGTGGGAACAGCAGACTGGTATAGGGATTGGTTGAATATGTCCGTAAACACACCGGCCAGCTGGTCTGCGCATGCTCTGAGGGCGCGGCTGGGGATGCCGTCTGGGCCTGCAGCCTTGCGAGGGTTAACACGTTTAAATGTCTTACTCACTTCGGCTGCAGTGAAGGAGAGACCGCATGATTCCGTTGCAGGCCGTGTCAGTGGCACTGTATTGTCCTCAAAGCGGGCAAAAAGTTATTTAGTCTGCCTGGGAGCAAGACATCCTGGTCCGAGACTGGGCTGGGTTTCTTCCTGTAGTCCGTGATTGACTGTAGACCCTGCCACATACCTCTTGTGTCTGAGCCGTTGAATTGAGATTCTACTTTGTCTCTGTACTGGCGCTTAGCTTGTTTGATAGCCTTGCGGAGGGAATAGCTGCACTGTTTGTATTCAGTCATGTTACCAGACACCTTGCCCTGATTAAAAGCAGTGGTTCGTGCCTTCAGTTTCACACGAATGCTGCCATCAATCCACGGTTTCTGGTTAGGGAATGTTTTAATCGTTGCTATGGGAACGGGAATCTTCAACGCACGTTCTAATGAACTCGCACACCGTATCAGCGTATTCGTCAATGTTGTTGTCTGACGCAATACGAAACATCTCCCAGTCCACGTGATGGAAGCAGTCTTGGAGTGTGGAGTCAGCTTGGTCGGACCAGCGTTGGACAGACCTCAGCGTGGGAGCTTCTTGTTTTAGTTTCTGTCTGTAGGCAGGGATCAACAAAATGGAGTCGTGGTCAGCTTTTCCGAAAGGGGCGGGGCAGGGCCTTATATGCGTCACGGAAGTTAGAGTAACAATGATCCAGGGTCTTTCCACCACATCAAGGAAGCAACAGAAGTCAGATTTTTTTGTTGATGAGTCATTTGACTCCTTTCCCCAAAATCCTGTTTTATGAGATGCCAGCCCACGAGGCCAGGAGGTACTTGAGTTGGAAATCAAAGAAACAAAAAATAGGAAGACCAGGTTTTGGTCACTCAGTCGAGAATCAACACATGTACCTCAGCACTGTCCAGAAGAGTGTATTAATATTCTTGTGATTTAATTTGTGGTTGTTATTTCACGCCTAACAAGCAAGGTCTCTTTTGCCCATCGGTGTGTGTCTTTAATGGGTAGCTATAAATCATGCACGTGCAAGAAGACAAAGGGATTGAGAGCGAAACTAGGAGGGAAGAAAGGGAGGGAAAAGATCTGTAGAGGAAACATAGACGGCAGAGGTGTGTGTGTGTGATACAAAAGGAGTCATTAGAATGTTGGATATGTTTCCCTGAATATTTATGCTGCAGTGCTAGCAGGAACTTCTGCTGGCTGATGCAGGTTGGCTGGCTTACCTAGGCGGCATCAGATGTGCAGTCCCTACTGGGGATGAGGAAGGCTTGTTTGTTGAGAGTAGCACCGGGTACTACCTCTGAAATATGCAAGGCCCGAGAAAGGAGAACACACTCAAACACACACACACACACACACACACACACACACACACACACACACACACACACACACACACACACACACACACACACACACACACACACACACACACACACACACACACACACACACACACACAGGGGAGTTACGCCTTGTTTACCTACAGTAGTGTACCTACTCTGTGAGACCTGGGGGAGAATGGGATATGATATCACTATTCTAGTGTTTATTTTGGTCCGCGTTGCTTTTAGCCTCGAGACGTATTCTCTTAGAAGAAGACCGTGGTTGGTTGAGCTTTATTTTATCCAATGATTCAGTCCACAAATGCCCCAAAGCAGAACTTACTGTTCATACAGTGACTGACAAAAAAAATCATCTACCCTTTTGGCTGCAAAAAGTGAACCGCATCTTGCGTGCATGGCTGTCCTGGAACGTTCCCCCTCACCCCTTCGCTCCCTCTTTCTGGCTGGGATTCACACAGTCTGGCTCTCCCCTCTCACACCTGGATAAAAGCCACAAGGCAACCACCTGCAGCATGACTGTACACACGCAACTATTAAACCCATAAGAGTCTAAGCCCTGTCTAAGACGGGGGAGGGAGGGTTCTACTAAGCTATATGGAATCGTTTTACCAAGGATGATTTAGCTATTTGATTTTGAATTGTAAGACCTATTGAAGTATAAAATAAATAATACAAAATACATTAAAAAAATCTACCAAAATGATTTGATGATGGCGTTACTGCTATTAGCCCACACAAACACATTGAATAAGATATTCACTACATGGAACAACAGATAGTCCCAATTCTTTACATGTATCTAACCACCTTATTTTTGGCACTAAACAGTCAAAGCCCTGTCTAAACTGGGGGGAGGGTCTACTTAGCTATAGAGAATTGTTTTAAGAGGGTCATATTAAGGATAATTTTGCTATATGACTTTGAATTTTAAGACCCCTTGAAGTAACAGAGCATGTCCTCTTGTTATCCCTCTATACCCAGTCGTGGAGGGAGAGAAAAAGAGAAGGAGGAGGAGAATGAGAGAAAGACCTACAGACACAGAGAGATAAGTAGAGCTCAGTTAACTGTGTGACACTATGAGAAATAAAAACGTAGTCTTTCTGAGCCGCGGCACACACAGTGATAAGACCACAGAGGAAGAGAGAGGAGAGAGTAAAAGTTTGAGGAAAAATGAAAGATAGAGAGATAGTTTGAGAGATAATATAGAAAGTTAGAGCAAAATAGAGAGTTTGAGAGATAAAGATAGACTGAGAGGGAACGAGAGAGAGAGCGATGAAGAGTTTGAGTTTTAAAGAAGCTTTATTGGATCTGGGAACCCACAACACAATAAACACTCAAACAACAAAGCAGATCTCATGGGCATCTGAATCAGCCCAAATGACCACTTCTACTGGCTAAACAAGCCTTCCCAGGGTTTTGCAGGCTAAACAAGCCTTCCCAGGGGTTTCCATGCTAAACAAGCCTTCCCAGGGTTTTGCAGGCTAAACAAGCCTTGCCAGGGGTGTCCAGGCTAAACAAGCCTTCCCAGGGGTTTCCAGGCTAAACAAGCCTGCCCAGGGGTGTCCAGGCTAAACAAGCCTTCCCAGGGGTGTCCAGGCTAAACAAGCCTTCCCAGGGGTTTCCAGGCTAAACAAGCCTTCCCAGGGGTGTCCAGGCTAAACAAGCCTTCCCAGGGGTTTCCAGGCTAAACAAGCCTTCCCAGGGGTGTCCAGGCTAAACAAGCCTTCCCAGGGGTGTCCAGGCTAAACAAGCCTTCCCAGGGGTGTCCAGGCTAAACAAGCCTTCCCAGGGGTTTCCAGGTTAAACAATCCTTCCCAGGGGTGTCCAGGCTAAACAAGCCTTCCCAGGGTTTTGCAGGCTAAACAAGCCTTCCCAGGGGTTTCCAGGCTAAACAAGCCTTCCCAGGGGTTTGCAGGCTAAACCAGCCTTCCCAGGGGTTTCCAGGCTAAACCAGCCTTCCCAGGGGTGTCCAGGCTAAACAAGCCTTCCCAGGGGTTTCCAGGCTAAACAAGCCTTCCCAGGGGTTTCCAGGCTAAACAAGCCTTCCCAGGGGTGTCCAGGCTAAACAAGCCTTCCCAGGGGTGTCCAGGCTAAACAATCCTTCCCAGGGGTGTCCAGGCTAAACAATCCTTCCCAGGGGTGTCCAGGCTAAACAATCCTTCCCAGGGGTGTCCAGGCTAAACAATCCTTCCCAGGGGTGTCCAGGCTAAACAAGCCTTCTCAGGGGTGTCCAGGCTAAACAAGATAGTAAAGATTTGATGGTTCCCCTTTGTCATCAAGGCTTCAGGATCTGCAAACTGCTCACGTGGACAGGAGAATGCTATCCGCCCGAAGGCTGTCACATGATCGACTGTCCCAACAATGTTGTGAAGCTCTAGTTTACAATGAGTGTCTGTGATTCCCATCAGCACAGTCTTCTTCTCCTCACTATTCTCTGTCACCTTCATCCCCAGAAGCGAGGAGCAGCAGTGTATTGATTCCTGCAGGTCGGACCCTGCCAGACTCACATTCTGCACAGGATCATTGGGAGGCTGATCACCAGGTAGAAGTGATAACCTCCTGGGGCCTCAACCAGATAGAGTGTTACGGCCTGGCCTTAGTTATCTGTGTTTTCTTTATTATTTTGGTTAGGCCAGGGTGTGCCATGGGTGATTTATTGTGTTTTTGTCTTGTCTAGGGGTTTAATTAGATTAATGGGGTTGTGTTCAGTTTAGTTGTCTAGGTAAGTCTATGGTTGCCTAGAGTGGTTCTCAATCAGAGGAAGGTGTTTATTGTTGTCTCTGATTGGGAACCATATTTAGGCAGCCATATTCTTTGGGTATTTTGTGGGTTATTGTTTCCTGTCTTTGTGTTTACTGCACCAGATAGAGCTGTTTCGTTTTTCACGTTTCTTGTTTTGTAGTTGTGTTCATGTTTGAGTTTTCCTATTAAAACCACGGACACTTACCACGCCACATATTGGTCCTCCGATCCTTCTCGCCTCTCTTCTTCAGACGAAGAGGCGGAAAAATGTGACATAGAGGCCCTTTCCAACCTCAGTGAGGAGCCAACCAAGCCATTTAGCATTGTTGACAGCCTGGCTTAACTGCAGAGTCAAACAGAGGAAGTCATTGCCTAGGCGAAATTCTCCCACTCCATAACCGTAGAACAGTTCAGACACAAAGTCATCAACCTCGGGCCCAAAGCCGACCATTGTCTTGCTCCATTTTTCATCATAAGGGCCCTTACAGGTTGCCTTACATCCTTCTTCAAACTCTTAATGCAAAATCGTCATGCTGAGCACATCTCTGTTAAAGGCGGCCGTTTTGCTTCTGTCACCCACTTTAAAAATGAAATGCAAGGCTCGAATCAAAGCCACTATGATCCAAGGTGAGTTTGTACTATGATTATGTATCACGCTTAGCTTGTCTACGTTGATGAAGGATACTTTCAATTGATTGTCATATAGAAAGGAAAAACAGAAGAAACTGCAGAGAAACCAGACAGAGAGAAAAAACACCCTGTGTGTCATGATCATTACCATTGTTAGAATTTTCTCTTAATCTTACCACGTTTCCCACTTCCTTTTGCTGCCATAACAGCAGTAACACATTTCATCAAGCGAAAACGCTTCTTCTCACTCAACTGGTCTAACCCCACTGTCTTCTGTAATATCACAGCTGACCTCACAAACTTATCAAGATCAAATACATAAGCCAATTTGACAGATTTCCCAAAAGTCTGATCCAGGAACCTATTTACCTCCTCTAAAATGTGAATTGAGTCATCACCAGCTGTTATCATATCAAAAGAGATGTCCATATCCTTCTCCTGATCCTTCTCAACTGAGGCCAC
Organism: Oncorhynchus tshawytscha; assembly: GCF_018296145.1. Taxonomy (NCBI): domain Eukaryota; kingdom Metazoa; phylum Chordata; class Actinopteri; order Salmoniformes; family Salmonidae; genus Oncorhynchus; species Oncorhynchus tshawytscha. The sequence goes on along the minus strand of NC_056429.1, from coordinate 86,977,072 downwards.
AGACCCCTGACTCCCCTCTGCCACATCCCTCTCAACACTCCCCACTTGTACCGGGTATCTCCACCACTACCTAGGAGACTAGCTCCACCGGAACCCCCTCATGTACCCCATTAACCATAGTGGATATCTCCTCCACTACCTGGGAGACTAGCTCCACCTGAACCCCCTCATGTACCCCATTAACCATAGTGGGTATCTCCTCCACTACCTGGGAGACTAGCTCCACCGGAACCCCCTCCTGTACCCCATTACTCATAGTGGGTATCTCCTCCACTACCTGGGAGACTAGCTCCACATGAACCCCCTCCTGTACCCCATCACTTGTACTGGGCCTCTCCTCACCAGTCTGGGGAAATGGCTCCCCAAATCCGTCCTTACCACCTACAACAATATTTTTATGCTGCTTAACAGACGCTATGTTCCCCTCTGGTACAAGCTGCAACTCAGTACCCTCAACACAGACAACTTGTTCCTCAGCAACAGGTGCTTGTGGCTGCTCTACCACTGTCGGCCCACCCCTCCCTACATCAGTGGGCCCAGGCGTTACGAGGACCACCTGCATCCCTCCCTCCGCCTTCTCTTTTTTCGGGCAAGCATGTCGCTGATGGCCAACATCCCCACACTCAAAACACTATTGACTGCCCGTACTAGCATAAGCCATATGCAGACTGTTGTCATACTTGACTTTAAACAATAACTCCAAAGTCTGCTCTGGTGAGTCCAAAAACATACATATGAAATCGTTACCCTTGTGGACAGAGAAAAACGCTGTGTTACTTGAAAAGCATACCTTTAAGAAGTACGCCATGCTCAACCATCCGATCAACAAGATGATCTTCTTCAAGAAAAACTACCACCGCTTTATTCATCCGCGATGCATAAGCAACATTTTCATAGACTACCTTCTCTCCTACGGTGACCAAAAACTCCTCCACAGTGACAGTAGCTTCAGTATCACGCCGAAGTGACAGGGTCGGCGTCCCCATATGGGTCGCCAGCCCCGCCAAACAATGGCAATTCTGACAAGAAATACAATATACTTAATTCTAACACAAAAATTCAAATAATGATAACCTTAATCATGCAAAGAAAAAGGAAAACCACCAAGAAAAGTAAACAAGAAGGAAAACAAAGACAATCTAACTCCAGACATCACTCGCTCATACAATTCACAGCATCCACCACACTCCCAGCATGCAGAGAAAGAGAATGAGAGAGAGATAAAGAAAGATAGACCGAGAGGGAAAGAGCGAGAGAGAGAGAGAGAGATGATGAGAGAGAGAGACGTAACTTTGTGTCTTTCTTTAATGATAAATTCAAATTTCATTAAAACCTCACCACCACCCAAAACTAATATCCCCTGTACTGCAGTACTGCATACTCTCCTTGCAATCTACCACTCTACCACACAATACAAAACAACACCACACATCACAAAAAACAACTGTATATCCAACACATCTTCCCCAACTGTATAGACAGCCCCCCCCAACACACCATATCTCCTGAAACATCTCCACACTTTTTATAATTTTATAGAACTCAAATTCCACCCTAAGGCGTGCAGAGACATCCCATGCAACAATACAGTAAAGGGTCAAGGGTCTGTCACCTTTGACCCTGTTCCTCCTTGTTAGCCAAATAGACATATTTTCCTGAGCAACAGAAAATTCGACAACACACATTTGGCCTTCCTTTATTTGAATACCTGTAACCTATTATAAACATCCTGACAGTAAACTCCACTCCAAACCTCTCACACAGACATCCAAAGAGACATTAATGGCATTCACCTGGCGCACACAGAAAACACATGAATCACAGTTTCACTCATGACACAGAAAGGGCACCCCTCTCGGACTCCCGGTTCAACCCGTGCCAACCAGCGGTTAGTGGCCAGGGCTCCATCTAAAACCCACCATACTCCTCGCCCCACATCCCCCCTGCCACTGATGTGCTTTCACTACTGTTAGGCTCCTGATGTTCCTTACCTTAATGCAGAGGTTGTTGATTTAGGTTTATCTCCCAGCCCCCCAAACTCCCCCAGGCTCAGAGTGTTAAAATCTAACAAATCCTCCAGACCCCCTTGCCAGTCCCCAGCCTCTTCCATCACCTGAAGTGGTAGAATCATTGGTGGCCCCTCCCCTTTTGGCAGCTCAAACACCCCACTTACAAGCTCAGACAGTTCCTCCTGGACCTCTTGCAGGAATCTCTCCAGCAACCTAAGAGATGTTAGTCCTGTTTGTTGTGCCAGGACTTCTGGGGTTTTCCACCGCCTCTCCCAGCCGCTGCCAACAGTCACCTCTGCAGGGTGGTCAACTGAACCGATCTCAAAAGATAGGCTTCTCCCACACTCACCGTCCAGGCTCCACACCCCCTACTCTTGTGGGCCTTAGCAGCTGCCAGGCCCTCAGCAGTGCAGAGTAAAAATCAGAGAGACCTGCTGTACTCAGCCTCTCCAGCCTCATGAGGAATAGCTGCCAGTCCAATCATAATCCGCCAGCTCTCCTCAGCAGCGCGCATGCTGGTTCCCTCCGGCCGACATCAATATTGTACAGCAGTCTCTGCGCCACCTTTAATTGGAATGAAGCCACCCAGCTCTCCAGTTCCACCTGGCCCTGACCTCCTAAGTTTACGGACATATACAACACTTCTGACCTCAGACAGTGATGGCCCGACCAGAAAAAATCTACCAGCTGCGAGCAGACCTACGGGGATTGAGGACAGCCAGTTTATGCCACAGGGAAGATGCAACCAGGTGGTTGATTATCAGCACCCTCCCTCTATATGACACTTGGGACGGAAGCCACCTCCACTTGGCCAGTCTTAACACCATTGCCTGTGACAGCCCTTCCCAGTTCTTCCTGACACAGTCCAGTCCAATTATTCCCCAGAATTGTTTATAAAACTCCACTTGGAGTCCATCAACCCCCAGTGCACGGCCGGGGGTCATTTAGGTTACGGCCTCTGCCAGTTCATGGGACAACAGGGGAATGTCCATTTCATCCCTCTGTGCCAGAGAGAGCTTAGGGAGTTATACAAACAAAACCTGAGCACACATAGGATCACACAGTTCTGCCCTATACAACTCATTAAAAAACTCCAGTCCACTCCCGCATCTCCCCACCACAGAGGTCACGCGCCCATCAGACAGCCGTAGACAATGCAAACCCTTGGCTTCACCACTCTGTCGTTCCAAACCAAAGAAGAAGGAACTGGGAGCATCCATCTCCTTGAGAATGGAGCACCTAGCTCTTACAAGTGCTCCCTTTGCTTTAACCTGGAAAAAACTGGTCCCTACAGGTCCCTACGTAATTCAGCTAAATTACCCTGAAGGCCTACATTGCCTTGCCCCACCATCTCTACCTCAATCTCACTAATACTACGCTCGAGTTCCCCCAATACTCTCTTAGCCTCTGAGGATGAGAGAGCAAAGCAGAAAGTGTACCCATCAATATGTGGTGTGATTTGTTTATTCAACTCAACTGACTTTATAAAAAATACATTCCATTGCATGAGCCACTTCAGTTAGCTTCGTTTGAATGAACATCAATCAAATTTCAACCAATCAAATATATTTATAAAGCCATTCTAGCATCAGCTGATGTCACAAAGTGCTGTACAGAAACCCAGCCTAAAACCCCAAACAGCAAGCAATGCAGGTGTAGAAGCACGGTGGCTAGGAAAAACTCCCTAGAAAGGCCAGAACCTAGGAAGAAACCTAGGAAACCTGAACATGCTACATTACCATGGAAATTATTACATCACAATACCAGGCAGCCATTGCGAGTGTACCCATGAGTTTACCAGTCAATTGACTAGTCTTTCTATTTTTATGGTAGCACATGCAGTCAGGAGCAGAGGTGAGAAGAAAATGTGTCTCTAAATATTACGGAGACTGTGGTCATTTGGCTGGCCAACTACCATCATCCAAAATTACATGAGCAACACAGAGCAGAGCAGTACCATGCCTCAGAGCAGAGCAGTACCAAGTCAGTCACATAGAGGCATGACAGAGTATAGTGGGTATCCACGGTGACACTATCAAGCCTTAGTGAAAGGGGGAATAAGGTAGGAGAGAATGAGGGAGGGGAGGAATGAGGAGTGTGATTGTCCAATATGTCTGGTGTTAAATCATGATATGAGATAGCCCTCAGGGAGCAAGCAGCCTATTTGTAGCTCCAGCCCCAGTCTCAGTCATTCATTAACAGCTAGCGACACCCATTAGTGTGTACATCATCTGGGCTGAACAGGGGAGGGGAGAAAGGTAGTTAAGCAAACATGAAGCAAGGACATGGACACTATCGTCCATTGGAGAACCATTGTCCAAAACAAGTCCCTCATCAGGACCCAGACAAAGAATGAGGCCTGCCAGGGACCCCCCTACCGTGGTGGTATTATCCCTCATCAGGACCCAGACAAAGAATGTGGCCTGCTAGGTACCCCTCTACCGTGGTGGTATTATCCCTCATCAGGACCCAGACAAAGAATGAGGCCTGCCAGGTACCCCTCTACCGTGGTGGTATTATCCCTCATCAGGACCCAGACAAAGAATGAGGCCTGCCAAGTACCCCTCTACAGTGGTGGTATTATCCCTCATCAGGACCAGACAAAGAATGAGGCCTGCCAGGTACCCCTATACCGTGGTGGTATTATCCCTCATCAGGACCCAGACAAATAAATGAGGCCTGCCAGTGACGGTTTTCACAATAGCCATGTTTATAATTATGTTAATAATTCTGTTCTGAGACAAACCCCTCCACGGTCCTGTGAGATATGCATCACCAGGTGGGAGCCAAACCCCTCTACAGTCCTGTGAGATATGCATCACCAGGTGGGAGCCAAACCCCTCCACGGTCCTGTGAGATATGCATTACAAGGTGGGAGCCAAACCCCTCCACGGTCCTGTGAGATATGCATCACCAGGTGGGAGCCAAACCCCTCCACAGTCCTGTGAGATATGCATCACCAGGTGGGAGCCAAACCCCTCCACAGTCCTGTGAGATATGCATCACCAGGTGGGAGCCAAACCCCTCCACAGCCCTGTGGGATATGCATCACCAGGTGGGAGCCAAACCCCTCCACAGCCCTGTTTGATATGCATCACCAGGTGGGAGCCAAACCCCTCCACAGCCCTGTTTGATATGCATCACCAGGTGGGCGCCAAACCCCTCCACAGCCCTGTGGGATATGCATCACCAGGTGGGCGCCAAACCCCTCCACAGCCCTGTGGGATATGCATCACCAGGTGGGAGCCAAACCCCTCCACAGCCCTGTGGGATATGCATCACCAGGTGGGAGCCAAACCCCTCCACAGCCCTGTGGGATATGCATCACCAGGTGGGAGCCAAACCCCTCCACAGCCCTGTGGGATATGTATCACCAGGTGGGAGCCAAACCCCTCCACAGCCCTGTGGGATATGTATCACCAGGTGGGAGCCAAACCCCTCCACAGCCCTGTGGGATATGCATCACCAGGTGGGAGCCAAACCCCTCCACAGCCCTGTGGGATATGCATCACCAGGTGGGAGCTAAACCCCTCCACAGCCCTGTGGGATATGTATCACCAGGTGGGAGCCAAACCCCTCCACAGCCCTGTGGGATATGTATCACCAGGTGGGAGCCAAACCCCTCCACAGCCCTGTGGGATATGCATCACCAGGTTGGAGCGTTAAATCAGCTGCAGCCAATTTCTTTCTTCTATTCACTCATTTTCATTTGTAGGTACTTAATTACTGTGAATTAAGCCCGTCTCTACATTCTCTCCATTATTTTGTTCTGTCAATTTTTCTCACTCCATGTGCGCTGAGGGCTAGATCCACTGTGAGGCTGATGGATGGCCTAATGCATGCTGGGAGCCATGACCTGCGGCTGGGAGGGGGAGGGAGAGTGTGTGTGTGCGCTAGTTTTCTCCAAAACTCAGACACTGAGGCATATACTTTCACACCTAAACAAACACACTGTGCTATGTGCCTCAGAGGGCACTAGACAGACAGACAGACAGACAGACAGACAGACAGACAGACAGACAGACAGACAGACAGACAGACAGACAGACAGACAGACAGACAGACAGACAGACAGACAGACAGACATACAGACAGACAGACAGACAGACAGACAGACAGACAGACAGACAGACAGACAGACAGACAGACAGTTATTTGACCATTAATTAATACACTGCTCAAAAAAATAAAGGGAACACTTAAACAACACAATGTAACTCCAAGTCAATCACACTTCTGTGAAATCAAACTGTCCACATAGGAAGCAACACTGATTGACAATACATTTCACATGCTGTTGTGGAAATGGAATAGACAACAGGGGGAAATTATAGGCAATTAGCAAGAAACCCCCAATAAAGGAGTGGTTCTGCAGGTGGTAACCACAGACCACTTCTCAATTCCTATGCTTCCTGGCTGATGTTTTGGTCACTTTTGAATGCTTTCACTCTAGTGGTAGCATGAGACGGAGTCTACAACCCACACAAGTGGCTCAGGTAGTGCAGCTCATCCAGGATGGCACATCAATGCGAGCTGTGGCAAAAAGGTTTGCTGTGTCTATCAGCGTAGTGTCCAGAGCATGGAGGTGCTACCAGGAGACAGGCCAGTACATCAGGAGACCTGGAAGAGGCTGTAGGAGGGCAACAACCCAGCAGCAGGACCGCTACCTCCGCCTTTGTGCAAGGAGGAGCAGGAGGAGCACTGCCAGAGCCCTGCAAAATGACCTCCAGCAGGCCACAAATGTGCATGTGTCTGCTCAAACGGTCAGAAACAGACTCCATGAGGGTGGTATGAGGGCCCGACGTCCACAGGTGGGGGTTGTGCTTACAGCCCAACACCGTGCAGGACGTTTGGCATTTGCCAGAGAACACCAAGATTGGCAAATTCGCCACTTGCGCCCTGTGCTCTTCATAGATGAAAGCAGGTTCACAGTGAACACGTGACAGACGTGACAGAGTCTGGAGACGCTGTGGAGAATGTTCTGCTGCCTGCAACATCCTCCAGCATGACCGGTTTGGCGGTGGGTCAGTCATGGTGTGGGGTGGCATTTGTTTGGGGGGCCGCACAGCCCTCCATGCGCTCGCCAGAGGTAGCCTGACTGCCATTAGGTATCGAGATGAGATCCTCAGACCCCTTGTGAGACCATATGCTGGTTCGGTTGGCCCTGGGTTCCACCTAATGCAAGACAATGCTAGAACTCATGTGGCTGGAGTGTGTCAGCAGTTCCTGCAAGAGGAACGCATTAATGCTATGGACTGGCCCGCCCTTTCCCCAGACCTGATTCCAATTGAGCACATCTGGGACATCATGTCTCGCTCCATCCACCAACGCCACGTTGCAAGAAAGAATGTCCAGGAGTTGGCGGATGCTTTAGTCCAGGTCTGGGAGGAGATCCCTCAGGAGTCCATCCGCCACCTCATCAGGAGCATGCCCAGGTATTGTAGGGAGGTCATACAGGCACGTGGAGGCCACACACACTACTGAGCCTCATTTTGACTTGTTTTAAGGACATTACATCAAAGTTGGATCAGCCCGTAGTGTGGTTTTCCACTTTAATTGTGAGTGTCATTCCAAATCCAGACCTCCATGGGTTGATAAATTTGATTTCCATTGATCATTTGTGTGTGATTTTGTTGTCAGCACATTCAACTATGTAAAGAAAAAAGTATTTAATAAGAATATTTCATTCATTCAGATCTAGGATGTGTTATTTTAGTGTTCCCTTTCTTTTTTTGAGCAGTGTATGAACACATTTAGCATCTCTGGGCTTCCACACATAACCTACAAGCCCCTGATGCAGACCTTTGGAACATCTACATTTTAAAAAGTCAGACAAATCCATGTAATATAGCCTACACCATCGCAATAAATTAATTTTGTATTATAAACAGGTCTAAAGAAACATGGTATGAAGAAAATGTAATCTATTTAAGAAGAACAACATATCATACTCTGAGTTCTCCTTGTGTTAGGCCCTGATCTGGCCATATGGCTTTGGACTACACTAGTGTATTTAGCAGACAAGTTTGGCTTAGAATTCCGTGGCATTATTTTATATTATTTTATAGTATGAAGAATACAATTGAACAAAGCTGAATGAAATAGAAAGGATATTTTCTCCAAATGATTTGAGGGAGTGAACACATGCGGCTATTCTGTGTTGAGCTGTTAACAAGGAAACAAGTACTTCTATACGCTTAATTTTGAGTTATTTATGGTCTGTATGTTTTCACTTTAATACATTGTAAGGCTAATGATGTTTTGAAAAAAGTTACATTGAAAAGCATGACCTCTGCTTAATTTTTATCCAAACTGTACACACTTCATCAGTCTCTCACTCACAATTTGACAAGCACCTGATAACGCCTCAATTTTCCAGGCTGCATACCCTTTGTTTGGCTGTATTGCCCCATAAAAACATCCAGGCCTTTTGTTGCCAGTGGTCGTTGCACCCCTAGAATGAATATAATCAATATAATTCCCTTCTCCCAGCTGCGTGCCGAAGCACCTCTCACTCACATGGCTCTCCATCAGGTGATCAGGTTTTTCTCACAGGCTACAAGAGAACACAGACAAATCGAGGATGCAACTGTGCGAGTCCTTCTTCAATTCCGAGGCGCAAAATGAAGATATTGGAACAACTGTCCACATTTACTTTTCGAGAGCCAACAAGATGAGAAGGCCTAACGAACAGTAAAAGCATTAGCCTATGTCAATCTATTATCCCCCATAGTACAAACGTTGACCTATTCTATTCTGTGCGAAAATATATATATTCCCAACATAGTCTGGGCCAGTTGTGGGATGCAATAGATCCCAAAGTAATACAACCACTAGCATAAAACAAATTGTTATAAGCAATGAGCCTGACCCAACAGATGAGAACTTTTAGCTTAACATGTTGATAAACTATTAAGGTATTTCTTCACATTATAAACGCAGCAATGCCCACATGGCAGTAGGCTATAATCATGAATGTTCCATTGGGGAAAACATCATTCTTACAAGTGACCACAAATGTGATTATGCATGTATTACTTTTATAAAATGCTAATTATATTTCACAACCTTGAAAGTCAAACGCTATGTACAGTATGAATGCCAGTTAGGCTCTACACCCGTTTTACAGTTTCTCAGTCGCTTTGGTGCATTTCTTAGATCAAAAGTGCAATTCTTGATACTACTTGTACAAATTCCAAATCATCTTGTCACTTGTGCACATCATTAAAGCAATTTCTTATTCCTTTGAACAATTTGCAATTGATAATGTACAAGTGTCAGCTTTTTTCCACATTATCAATTGCTCATGTCATGTTGATCAAAATATAGTAGATGGTTCTCTGTTGAATAGTCTTACCCCTCAAAACATCTAGGCATTAGTTCCTTGCATAAGCCATTACATGCAAAATTGTTGAACTATTTGTCATAAACTGTCAAGCATAGTTTTACACATTTCTATTAGACCTTTTGTACAAAAACGTGAATTGATGAATCGTGCAGGTGAAATTGACCCTCACTCATGAAGGAATGTAAAGTGTTAGTTCAACCAACAATCAACCAGTTGTCTAAATTGCTCAAAGGTGCATCTCATGAAGAATCAATTGGCAAGCATATATAGACAGACCACAACACAGAGTTGCAATTTTCCAATAATGGATGGATCAGGAAACAAACAGGGTCAACAGCCAAGAGGAGGAAGAATAGGAGCAAGGATGCGTGGTGGAAAGCAAAACAGAGGAAGAGGCAGAAGAGGCCATAGGGGCATATCTGATGACATAAGGGCCAGTATTGTAGACCATGTTGTCAATCATGGCCTTACAATGGCTGAGGTGGGTCGAAGGGTGCAGCCGAATATTGGGAGATCAACCGTGTCCTCAATAGTTCAAACGTTTCGAAGATAGAACAGGTCCACCAATATACAGTGCACTGTTACTGTATATAAGCAGTATACTGTATACTTCCTACAGTGCTTCATATTACAGTAGTCCACTTGTTTTTCACAGCATACAGAAATATACTTTATACAGATACATACTGCACCTTACATGCACCCACCTGTATGTTTTACAGTAAAATGTGTGTTCACATAGTTTTTGTCTATGTGAAAGTGTGCGTTGCATCACTGCATTTTTCCCCACATAGGACTGCAAGATTACCTCAAACCGGTGGCAGAGGACGCCTTTTCACACCTCAACAGGAGGAGGCTATTTGCACCATGGTTCGAGCAAACAATGCCATGAGACTCAGGGAAATACAAAGGACCATTATAGAAGACAACGATGTCTTTGAAAACATCCATACGGTTAGCATCTCAACCATCGACAGGGTGCTGCATAGAAACCAGATGAGTATGAAACAGCTGTACCGTGTACCATTCCAAAGGAATGAGGACAGAGTTAAGGAGCTACGGTACCAGTATGTACAGGTAAAACATATATCTATGTAACTACTTTACAGCAACATTTTATAGTGATACATAGTACAGTAAGCATAAACTGCACACATGTCCATTGCTGTGGAAGGAACATGCAATATATGTACATTTTATGTCACTCTTCCTCACCAAAACAAATTCAACTGTGTGTTCTGGGATATAGCGTATAATGGAGTTGGAATCAAGTGAATCCTCTCACAACTTTGTATACGTAGATGAGGCTGGCTTCAGCCTGACCAAATGCAGAAGGCGGTCGGAATATCATCGGTCACAGAGCTACTGTGGATTTGCCAGGCCAACGGGGAGGAAATATCACCATGTGTGCTGCTATTTCGGAGCATGGTGTCCTTACCCATATCCACCTGATAGGGCGATACAACACCCAGCATCTACTCAACTTTTTAGAGACTCTCTATAGGGCTCTCATCCCTGATGATGAGAGGGGTCTGCTTAGAGAGGATTTGCCAAAGTATGTGGTCATTTGTGATAATGTGAGTTTCCCATCGATCAAACATCATAAGGCAATGGTTTGTGACCCACCCGAGGATGCTCATAGAATTCCTCCCACCTTATTCACCATTCCTTAACCCAATTGAGTAGTTATTTTCAGCATGGAGGTGGAAGGTGTACGATCGTCAGCCACACACACAGATGACCCTGCTGGCTGCAATGGATGCAGCATGTGAGGACATCACAGTAGACGCCTGCAGAGGATGGATAAGGCATTCCAAAAGATTCTTTCCACGTTGCATTGAAAGGGAAAATATCCGGTGTGATGTGTATGAGAATATGTGGGCCAACAGCCAGGAACGTCTGGATGTGTAGAGACAGCACAACGGTGCTGCGGGCAAAGTTGTGCCTTAGGGGTGGTTTCCTGTGTTTCTTTCTAATTTAGTTTATTTTCCTTTGTGCCCCTTGGGGTGTCCAGTCTCTTTCAATCAATAACCCACATACAGTAATATGTAAATAGTACTGTTGAAATTGATAGATGCCATAGAAGTGCAGCCTTGTGCATTTTCAATACAGTAACTGTCATCCAAACTGTAGCCTAAGTTTACATCAGGTAATACTGTCAAAGTACACAGTTACATTGACAACATGCCTAAACATTTTGACGACCTTGTTCGTGAACAATGACTCAATGACTTATCATTCTGATGACACTGACATGATCGTTGGCATGGATATTTACTTTTAAGAGATGTACTAAGGATTTTTAGTGACCGACTAGCTTTAGAAACATATCCATTGTATATTGCAGTTTGTACAAATAGTTCTGAGAAATGCACTTATTATTTTGCACATGTTACGGATGATGTGAAAAATGCACCAAAGCGACTGAGAAAAACTGTAAAGCAGATGAATGTGCTTTATTTTAAGAAGTTATTTGGCCACTTTAGTTCTGTTTACAAACCTTATCAAAACATAATGGCCTATGGGCTAGGCTACATGAGGTGTGCGACTATGGTTTGAAAAAGTAGCAAAAAAATTATGTGCTGTTAGTTGGGCATCATTCACAAGTGATAATATATACATCACAAGTGATAGGCTAATATTATCCTCATCACACTGTTATTGATTTAATATTGTCTACATACAGTGCAAGTCAAAAGTGTTGGACATACCTACTCATTCCATTACAATTTTCTACATTGTAGAATAATATTGAAGACATCAACATTATGAAATAACACATTTGGAATCATGTAGTAACCCAAAAAAGTGTAATATTTGAGATTCTTCAAAGTAGCCACACTTTGCCTTAATGACAGCTTTTCACACTCCTGGCTTTCTCTCAACCAGCTTCACAAGGTAGTCACCTGAAATGTATTTCAATTGACAGGTGTGCCTTGTTAAAATTTCATTTGTGGAATATATTTCCTTCTTAATGCGTTTGAGCCAATCAGTTGTGTTGTGACAAGTTAGGGGTGGTATACAGAAGATAGCCCTATTTGGTAAACGACCAAGTCCATATTAGAGCAAGAACAGCTCAAATAAGCAAAGAGAAATGACAATCCATCATTACCTTAATTAAGGCATGAAGGTCAGTCAATCCAGAAAATGTCAATAACTTTAACATTTTTTTCAACTGCAGTCACAAAAACCATCAAGCACTGTGATGAAACTGGCTCTCATGAGGACCCAGAGTTACCTCTGCAGCAGAGGAAAAGTTCATTGGAGTTAACTGCACCCCAGATTGCAGGCCAAATAAATGCAGACACATCGCAACATCAACTGTTCAGTGAAGACTGCGTGAAGCAGGCCTTCATGGTCGAATGTCTGCAGAGAAACCACTACTAAAGGACACCAATAAGAAGAAGAGACTTGCTTGGTCCAAGAAACACAAGAAATGGGCAATAGACTGGTGGAAATCTGTCCTTTGTTCTGATAAGTCCAAATTTGATCATTATAAAATACAGACTAAACCGCTAGTGTAACCGTCTTTGGCTAAAATGCTGCTAGCAGTACGTACTACATCAATGCCACACACGACAAACTGAGCATTCATTTTCTAGAATCAATGTGCACTGATAGTCCTGTTTCAGTAGTGTCTGCTCTGCACACAATTTGAGGAGTTGATAAATAAAAGGATATCGTTAGAGAGGTTAGCATCTCATCTATTACAGTAAAATAATGTATCAACGTGTTTCGGTGTCCATATGATCGATTCTGTTCGACCAAACCTTAAATGGAAATAATGAGTTGAAACTGCTTGTTGTCAGAGAGCAAGAAATTATCTCTCATCTTTGTTATTGTGAGTGGCACTATGGCTGCGATCCCCGTACAGGGACCAACATCAGGGGAAATTTCAGAGTGACATTAAAAATACAACTTCGTAACATTAAACATTCTTGAAAATGCAAGTGTCTTACACCCTTCAAAAGATTAGAATCTTGGAAATCAAACTACGTTTTCCAATTTAAAATAGCTATTACAGAGAACAAATCCCATGCTTTTGTTTGAGAAGAGCAATCAAGAACGGAAACATTTTCCGCCATGACAGTTTTTACACATTCACATCTGAAGGTAAAATGATGACTTACATTCTGATATCTTGCTCTTATTTCTCTTCCTGAGGGTCCCAGTGATCAAATGAAGTGCCGTTGTCTTTGATAAAATCCATTTTTATAGCCTAAATCAAAACATTTTGTAAACTGTTTGGGACGTGAATTCCATCTCTATCAATTTTTTTACGGAGCATTCGGCGTGATTACACACGGTAAACCAACGTTTATCTAGTCATGGTGGATTTCAGTGCATTCCTCTGGATGTTTGCAACACAGTCAAACCTCATTGTTTTTTTTGCGGGGAGAATTGACCGAAGTGAGCTGATTTGAAGACAACCATAAATGACTGCCTTACGCACCAATAATTTTAGCGAAGCTTCATTGATTGACTATATTTCTGCCCAATGACCACTGATCTTCTTGAAATCTAGCTGGGTAGATAGCCAATGAGCTGAGGTAAACACCAGTATGTAATGGTTTGGGGTTGGACCACAATTCCTTGTTTGTAATCGCATGCGCAGGGAACTCCATTTTCGCCTAGACGATCAGAGGGGTTGCTGTAAGGCTTTTTACGCACAGCTGTATTTCGGAAAGTTGTAGTTTCAACGATTTCACTGAAGATATCATGGCTAATGAATCATGTAAAGCAAAGTCAAAGTGAAAGTGAAAAAGTGAAAGTGAGAGATTTTTTGTTTGAGGAATCTTGGAGTGTTATGATTCAAACGAACTGAGGAGCTGTTTCTGTAAGGAGTTCTAATGCCGTTTTATGAAATATAAAAATATATACACATTATATATATTTTAAAAAAAATGTAATAAAAATGTTTAAAAAAATATATATATATAATATATATATATATATATATATATATATATATATATATATATATATATATATATATACACACAACAATGGCCGGAGTTGAATAGAACAGCACTTCACCTTAGGGAATGTTCCCTCTGCTCTATACAATACATATCTGTTTATTTTATGTGATGATAAAAGGCTCATACAATACAAATATTTTTTTAATGTTTTCTTTCACAGTGATAGCGACTCTGACTGGGAGCCCCCGGTGCCAAGCTGCCCGCTCTACCTCTGCCCCCAGTGGTGTTCATATGCCACAGTTCATTACTGCAGGCATGACTGTGCCTCAGGGCCAAAAGGGCACAGCATGGAGGCGTCGTTGTGTTCTGTGTCTCATGAAATGCACCACTTGTTCAGTTTGCCTCTGCTTTACATCAGAAAGAGACTGCTATGGGACAGGGCACAGGCAGCAAAATACTGTGACGAGGATTTCCAAGGGGTGTACAGTTTTTTTTTCTATATTTATTTTCTACTATTTTTTTAAACATTTTTTTTGTGTGTGTGTGTGTTAGAATTGCTTTTTGATGTGTTGTATATAGTTATTTGCACTGCTGTATATAGTTATAGGTCATTTCACCAATTCGGCCACTTGGGTACATTTGGGCAACTTGTGTGGGACACCTGGGTGACTTCATGCTAAATGTCATGTAGCTCACCCATTCCTGAAGTTATCAGTCTGAAACTCTGCACACCTACAGTTGCCCTCTTCTGTTATCCATCAAAATTATCTCCAGCATTCTACCTGACTGTGTGGCTATTCTAGTACATGTGAAAGATGATGCTACAACAATAAAAAACAGAAAACGTATGCTCTTTCTTTCTCTTTTCTTCCACCAGATCTACTGTGTTATATTCTCCTACATTCAATTAGCATTTCCACAAACTTCAGAATGTTTCCATTCAAATGATACCAAGAATATGCATATCCTTGCCTCTGGGGCTGAGCTACAGGCAGTTAGATTTGGGTATGTCTTCAGGCAGAAATTGGGAACAAAGGGATGCAGCCATAACAGGTAAATGGAAATAACGAGTTGAAACTGCTTGTTGTCAGAGAGCAAGAAATTATCTCTCATCTTTGTTATTGTGAGTGGCAGGGGGAAGGGCTTGGTGTCTGTGGAGGATGTGTGTGTGTGAACAGAGAGGAAGAGGCGAAACAAGAGGTTTCTCTCTCGACAAAATATGTCCAAAATAAGTCCAATGTGTTTCTATGTGTTTATTGTGAACCTACGATTATCGCCTACCTTCCCGCCTTTGAGACAACAACTCCCATTGTTAGGACGGAGACACCCAGAGACCAGAGACCAGAGACCTGGCTGGGTGGTGCCAGAATAACAACCTATCCCTCAACGTAACCAAGACCAAGGAGATGATTGTGGACTACAGGAAAAGGAGCACCGAGCACGTCCCCATTCTCATCGACGGGGCTGAAGTGGAGCAGGTTAAGAGCTTCAAATTCCTTGGTGTCCACATCAACAACAAACTAGATTGGTCCAAACACACCAAGACAGTCGTGAAGAGGGCACGACAAAGCCTATTCCCCCTCAGCAAACTAAAAATATATGTATTTTTTTAATTTTAATTTTATCTGTTATTTTACCAGGTAAGTTGACTGAGAAAACATTCTCATTTACAGCAACAACCTGGGGAATAGTTACAAGGGCGAGGATGAATGAGCCAATTGTAAACTGGGGATTATTAGGTGAATTGATGGTTTGAGGGCCAGATTGGGAATTTAGCCAGGACACCAGGGTTAACACCCCTACTCTTACAATAAGTGCCATGGGATCTTTAATGACCTCAGAGAGTCAGGACACCGATATAACGTCCCATACGAAAGACTGCACAGGGCAATCGGATATTTTTTTTAGACCAGAGGAAATAGTGCCTCTTTACTGGCCCTCCAACACCACTTCCAGTAGCATCTTGTTTCTCATCCAGGGACTGACCAGAACCAACCCTGCTTAGCTTCAGAAGCAAGCCAGCAGTGGTATGCAGGGTGGTGCGCTGCTGGCAATGGGTCCTGAGATCCTCAAAAGGTTCTACAGCTGCAACATCGAGAGCATGGTTGCATCACTGCCTGGCACGGCAATTGCTCGGCCCCCCGACCACAAGGCACTACAGAGGGTAGTACGTACGGCCCAGTACATCACTGGGGCAAAGCTGCCTGCATCCAGGACCTCTACACCACGCGGTGTCAGAGGAAGGCCCTAAAAATTGTCAAAGACCCCAGCCACCCCAGTCATAGACTGTTCTCTCTATTACCGCATGGCAAGCAGTACCAGAGGGTCAAGTCTAGGACAAAAAGGCTTCTCAACAGTTTTTACCCCCAAGCCATAAGACTCCTGAACAGGTGACCAAATGGTGACCCGGACTATTTGCATATTGTGCCCCCCCCAACCCCTCTTTTACGCTGCTGCTACTCTCTGTTCATCATATATACATAGTCACTTTAACTATACATTCATGTACATACTACCTCAATTGCCCCGACCAACCGGTGCCTGTATTTAGCCTTGCTACTCTTATTTTCAAATGTCTTTTTACTGTTGTTTTATTTCTTGACTTACTTACCTACACACACACACACACACACACATACTTTTTTTTCTCCGCACTATTGGTTAGAGCCTGTAAGTAAGCATTTCACTGTAAGGTGAAATGTTGTATTCAGCACCGTGACAAACTTTGATTTGATGTGATACATCATCCTATACAGATCTCTGGCGTAAATGGATAGGTGCACAGCACAGAAGGAGTGAACGAGACTCAACTAAAAAGACCACATGAGAACAAGTGGACATAAATGCTGCTAAATAAATAAAAAACAGATTATTGCGATACAGGCATCCAGGCATTTGGAGTATCGCACTAAAACAGAAATATATGGCCCAGCCCTACAACACGGTCCACATCCGCTGATTTCTGACATAGAAGCACATCTTAAATCAGGTTACAGACCCGTTAACTAGGCCTAAGACCCCTAGACATATTGAGTGCAGCAAAATCTGTGGGATAGTTATTGATTTTGTAACAGTCTCTCTGAGAGTGGCCCGCAAGGCAATGCCCCATAGGGAACTAAGGCTTGTACAGTATAAATAAACCACTGCACCAGGGGACTCCAAGAGACTCTAAATTCTCCATGGGGCTTCTACACTTTTTCCTGCATTAATTGTGGAGAACTAAATATTTGCCTGAAACTTTTGTCCCTGACAAAAGGGAAGTCGTCCTTGTTTCATTTATGAGGTCATTAATGAAATATTAAGTTTCTCATCTGTAATTAGGATTGGGGGAAGGAGAGAGAAAGAGAGAGGAGGGGGAGAGAGGGGGTTGTTGGGTATAAGGAGAAAGGGAGGACAAATGGGGGGACAGTAAAAAAGGGGAGAGAAGGGAGATGGAAGGAAGGGGGAAAAGATCATAGAGGGGAGGGAAGAGGGGAAAGAGGAATAGAGAGAGGAAAGGCGAGAGGGGGAGAGAAGAAGAGAGAGGAAAGAGGAGAGAAGGGGGAGAGAGAGGAGAGAGATGAAGAGAAAGGGGAGGGGGAGAGAAGGAGGAGAGAAGGGGGAGAAAGGGTAGAGAGAGGACGAGAGTGAATTAGGGGAGACAAGGGGTAGAGAGGGGAGGGGGAGGAAGAGGAAGAGATAGAGGGAGGGGGAGAGAAGGGGAAGAGAGGGGAGCGAGATCAGAACCCTGTAGGAGCCATGGTCTTCTAGACTCTGGTATGGAAAGGAGAGGCTCATTACCAGACTATTTGACTGTGTGCCTTAACCCTGCTCGCTCTTCCCTCTCTTTGTCTTTTCCTCATACCTCTCTACCCTCTGCTTTTCTCCTGACCTCTCATCCTCTTCCTCCTCCCCCTCCTCTCCCTCATCCTCCTCCATCTCCTCTTCCAGCTAAAGGAGCCAATTTAAGCATTGAGCCGCAAAAATAATCAAAAAAGAAATAATAAAAGACTGAAATGGAAATGCCAGTCCAGCCGTCACGCACCAGATGTCCTGATTTAGTTTTCATTATTAAAAACCTGTTAATTATCCTGATTGACTTGCTCCTTAATTAAAATGTATCCGTGCTCTGGAATTAAAACTAGCCTGTTGAGTCAGTGTTATATGATCAACATGTCCCTACAGAAGTTCATTTATGGGATAAATTACAAAATTAACTGTCATATAATAATATAAAATATTATTCCACGTGGTGAGTATTAAAGTAACTCTATGAGCTGTGAAATACAACATCCCAAGAGGCACCCTATTCCCTATCACAGCACTATGGTCAAAAGTAGTGCACTATATAGGGAATAGGGTGCCATTTACATTATAACGTCTCTCTCTCTCTCTCTCTGTCTCTCTCTCTCTCTCTGTCTTGCTCACTCTCTGTCTCTCTCTGTTTCTTTGTCTCTCTCTCTCTGTCTGTCTCTGTTTGTCTCTCTGTCTTTGTATGTCTCTGTTTATCTCTATCTCTCTCTCTCCCCATCTCTCTGTGTGTATCATAGGAAATAACAGCTCTAATTGACATGTGAAATGCCACCTGTTTCTCTTTATCTCCCTCCTTTCTAATTCCTTCCTTCATTAATTCACTCTATTTATTCCAAGATGAATTTCGCTTGTTAAATGAAGATAAGCAAAGACAACATCATATTGCATCTAGATAACTAAGAACAAATCTGGTAATTGTTTAAGAAGGTATACACTTCAACTATCTGTTGGTATGTGTGTGTGTGTGTGTGTGTGTGTGTGTGTGTGTGTGTGTGTGTGTGTGTGTGTGTGTGTGTGTGTGTGTGTGTGTGTGTGTGTGTGTGTGTGTGTGTGTGTGTGTGTGTGTGTGTGTGTGTGTGTGTGCAACCCGTGGCCAATTTATCATGTGTATTTATGGTGGGATAAACATCCAGGTGGTTCTTGGCTTTATACTGCTATGTTGAGTCTATCAGGGAGAGAACAGGGTGTATACTAAAAGCTGGGACCCTTGTGATGAACGGACTCACCTCCTGCATGACCTTCAGGCTGCTGCTGACTGAGGAGGAAGCTGGGAGGAGGAGAGGAGAGAGGGAGGAGAGGAGGGAGGGAGGAGAGGGAGGAGAGGGAGGAGGAGAGGAGAGAGGGATGAGGAGAGGAGATAGGGAGGAGAGAAGGGAGAGAGGGAGGGAGGAGAGGGAGGAGAGGGGAGGAGGAGAGGAGAGAGGGAGGAGGAGAGAGGGAGGAGAGAAGTGAGAGAGGGAGGGAGGACAGGGAGGAGGAGAGGGAGGAGGAGAGGGAGAGGAGAGGGAGGAGGAGAGGTAGGAGAGGGAGGAGAGGGAGGAGACGGAGGAGGAGAGGGAGAAGAGGGAGGAGGAGAGGAAGAAGGAGGGAGGAGGAGACACCCTCTCGATGTACCACCCTCTCCAGACAGGTCAGATGTACAACATAGAAACAGGGCAGAAAGTTGCAATAGGACCGTGCAACCCAAGGTTTGATACCAGCATAAACAGAAAACATCTTAAACCTAACCCTAACCTTAACACTAACCCTAACCCTAAAACTAACCCTAACCTTAACACTAACCCTAACCCTAAACCTAACCCTAACCTTAACACTAACCCTAACCCTAAAACTAACCCTAACCTTAACCCTAACCCTAAAGCTAACCTTAGCTCATAACCTTAATTCTAACATTAACCCTAAACCACCAAGAAATAGCATTTGACCCAAGTTCTTCAAATGTTTGTTTGTTTACTATTCTCTCTCTCTCTCTCTCTCTCTCTCTCTCTCTCTCTCTCTCTCACACACACACACACACACACTAAAATGTTTAAACATTTTAGATATTAAATGTTTTAAATATAACATTGTATCTCAATACAAGGTGAATGAAGTGCATCATACTAGGTGGTTCTTTTCTCAGAAGGGTCAAGGTTCTGTTTGAGCCCTAGTAATCTCACCGTTTCCTGTCTGTCTAGCAGTCAGATGAATCCAAGTGAAACAGCAACAGGTGTCTCTGTAATGGCTCTTTGATGGCTTCCCTCTCCTCTACTGCAGCATACCGTATTTATGGAGGCTCTAAACCATACAGCCTCAAAAAACTGTTATGGATCCCTGGCAATAAAGTTTCAATGTTTATTTTATGATGAAACAGCAATGATGTGTGGGGCTGAGGGCAATTAGACTTGCAGGGTAAAGAGCTGGCTAGAGGTCTGTTGGAGAGATAGTAAAAACATACTCTGCCTCTCTCCCTCTCTCTCTCTCTCCCCTCTCTCTCCATCTACCACTCACCCCTCTCTCTCTCTCCCCTCTCTCTCCATCTACCGCTCACCCCTCTCTCTCCCCCCCTCTCTCTCCATCTACCGCTCACCCCTCTCTCTCTCCATCTACCGCTCACCCCTCTCTCTCTCACCCCCTCTCTCTCCATCTACCGCTCACCCCTCTCTCTCTCACCCCCTCTCTCCATCTACCGCTCAGCCCTCTCTCTCTGACACCACCTCTGTTTAGGTCATTACCCAGTATAAGGGCTGCCAATAGGATTGTATGAGTCACCTAAGACTGTAATGTTTCCGTCTGACGACAGAGTTAAACTGCATGAGACAACTTCATATTATCTCATGATATGTACACACTTTCTGACACAGACAGACAGACAGACAGACAGACAGACAGACAGATAGATAGATAGATAGATAGATAGATAGATAGATAGATAGATAGATAGATAGATAGATAGATAGATAGATAGATAGATAGATAGATAGATAGATAGATAGATAGATAGATAGATAGATAGATAGATAGATAGATAGATAGATAGATAGATAGATAGATAGATAGATAGATAGATAGATAGATAGATAGATAGATAGATAGATAGATAGATAGATAGATAGATAGATAGATAGATAGATAGATAGATAGATAGATAGATAGATAGATAGATAGATAGATAGATAGATAGATAGATAGATAGATAGATAGATAGATAGATAGATAGATAGATAGATAGATAGATAGATACAGTGGTTCGTCCTTTAACATTTGCAGTGTACTGTGGCGCAGCTTGCATGATGCTGCAGAATTCTATGGGACGTTACTTAAGTGTGAACGACTGGTAACATTAATGCTAGTTAGCGCTAGTTTGACCACCAGAGAGCATATTGAGAAGCATTTGATAGCCTTCAATAGTGGCTGAACTAGAGAATGCAAGCACGTGGGAGACTGGGGTTCAATTCCCCGATGGGTAGGAAGGAGTAGGCTGTCCTTGTAAATAAGCATTTGTTCTTAATAACTGACTTGCCTAGTTAAATAAAGGTTGCACTAAGAGCATAACATTTCCACACTGTCAAATACAACTCTTGTATAACCAATACCCACATGGAGATTCAGTGAAATCTCATTGATTTATCAAGACCAGTCCCCATGCTTGTCTCACAGCAGTGCGAAACGGTGCTAAAATTGTTGTAGGCTTTGCTTCAAATCCTATTGCTTCTAACGTCAATATTCTCTTAAAATAAATAAGACCTACACCACTTTTATAGGTACATTACCCAACACTAGTGAGACTCATGTCACCTACGGTAGGCCTACAGTATATTAAAAAATATGATGAAACTCTCCGGCCAATAATTACATATAGAGGATTTGAGGATATTTATGTAATTCAGCTATATTTATTCCCATAGTCATTTGTTATGGATCCATAACTAAATAAACATCGTCATTTTGAAAGAGTATTTTTATCATTATTTTATTAACGAAAGCATTCAGATGTAATTATTAGATGCATTGTTTTAGTTTGAACATGCAGACTGGCACTAAGAACAGAACATCGGGAACGTTTCCCTAGTCAGCTCCATTATTAGTGCAAAGCCTCTTAAAGTTTTGCCAGTGTGGCGGAGTGGGGGTCCACCCCCCTACCTTTTCCTCCCCCTTCCTTCTCCTCCCTTCCCCATGGGCTAGGTCGGTCTTCTGTTTCCAGATCTGTGGCCCTCCCATGCCCCCTGCCCTCGTGCGGTTTCAGTGGATACAGCTAATAACACGATTAATCATATATCTGTGAGAATATCCAACCAGCTTTTACATATTTCAAAATGAATAAAATCGCTTTGTTAAAAAAATAACACGATTTTGGAGATTTTGGAGATGATTTAGTTTTCAAATATTAAAATGAGCGAGAAAAATGCCATTCTTGAACATGGGGTGAGACATTGTTAACAATTTGTAAATAAAGCCAGTGTGTGATTTAGAATTATTTCTTTTTGTTTTTAGAGGGAGAAAAAAAACTAAAATCCTCTCATGGGCCTCCCAGTCAAGGTTGGCACGTGTATTGAACCAGCATCTGTAGCAACACAGCGTGCACTGCTACGCAGTGTCTAACCTGACCGGTCGGGAGTGGCCTACACTAAGAACAAAATAATCCTAACAAAATAAAATAATAAAAACCTTAGTGTAACAACAGTTTTAGTAATACTGCACACTGATCAATTTCTATTTATGTTTATGTCGCCCATTCATTTAGAGACACAGTAGGACCCAAAAGCATTATCTGTTCTCTATGTCCCCCTTGCGCTGGTCAGGAGCAATGAAGTTGTGACACAGTGTACCGTACTAAACCACAAGATACCTCTAAGACCATTTTGAATCCCACCGTACCATCTTTGCTGTGTAATCCGGTTTCTGAGCTGGTCATGGGTGCACCTCAGCCACGCTCAAGGTACTAAACGATATCATAACCACCATCCATAAAAGACAGTACTGTGCAGCAGTCTTCATCGACCTGGCCAAGGCTTTCGACTCTGTCAATCACTACATTCTCATCGGCAGACTCAACAGCCTTGGTTTCTCAAATGACTGCCTCGCCTGGTTCACCAACTACTTCTCAGATAGAGTTCAGCGTGTCAAATCGGAGGGCCTCTATGGGGGTACCACAGGGTTCAATTCTCGGGCCGACTCTTTTCTCTGTATATATCAATGATGTCGCTCTTGCTGCTGGTGATTCCTTGAGCCACCTCTGCGCAGACGACACCATTTTGTATACATCTGACCCTTCTTTGGACACTGTGTTAACAAACCTCCAAATCAGCTTCAATGCCATACAACTCTCCACCCGTGGCTGCCAACTGCACTTAAACACTAGTTAAACTAAATGCATGCTCTTCAACCGATCGCTGCCCGAACCCGCCCACCAGACTAGCATCACTAGACTGGACGGTTCTGACTTAGAATATGTGGACAACTATATATACCTAGGTGTTTGGCTAGACTGTAAACTCTCCTTCCAGACTCACATTAAACATCTCCAATCCAAAAATAAATCTAGAATCGTCTTCCTATTTCGCAACAATCCTCCTTCACTCATGCTGCCAAGCATACCCTCGTAAAACTGACTATCCTACTGGTCCTCGACTTCGGCGACGTCATTTACAAAATAGCCTCCAACACTCTACTCAGAAAACTGGATGCAGTATGTCACAGTGCCATCCATTTTGTCACCAAGGCCCATATACCACCCACCACTGCGACCGACCTATGCTCTCGTAGGCTGGACCTCGCTACATATTCATCGCCAGACCCACTGGCTCCAGGTCATCATTAAGTCTTTGCTAGGTAAAGCTCCTCCTTATCTCAGCTCATTGGTCACCTTTAGAGGTCGACCGATTACTCGGTATGGCTGATTGATTAAGGCGGATTTCAGGTTTTCATAACATTCGGGAATCTTTATTTTTGAAGACCGATTTGGCCGTTTTTTAAAATAATTTTTTGACACCTTTATTTAATCTTTATTTAACAAGGCAAGTCAGTTAAGAACACATTCTTATTTTCAGTGACGACCTAGGAACGTTGGGTTAACTGCATGGTCCAGAGGCAGAACGACAGATTATTATTTTTTTTACCTTGTCAGCTCAGGCGATTCAATTTTGCAACCTTACAGTTAACTAGTCCAACGCTCTAACCACCTGATTACATTGCACTCCACGGGGAGACTGCCTGTTACGTGAATGCAGTAAGCCAATGTAAATTGATAGCTAGCATTAAAATGATCTTATAAAAAAACAATCAATCAATCATAATCACTAGTTAACTGGTTGATGATATTACTAGTTTATCTAGCGTGTCCTGCGTTGCAGTGCGTATCGTTGCTCCAATGTGTACCTAACAATAAACATCAATGCCTTCCTTAAAATCAATACACAGAAGTTTGTTTTTAAACCTGCATATTTAGCTAAAAGAAATCCAGGTTAGCAGGCAATATTAACCAGGTGAAATTGTGTCACTTCTCTTGCGTTCATTGTACGCAGAGTCAGTGTATATGCAACAGTTTGGACCGCCTAATTTCCCAGAATTTTACGTAATTATGACATAACATTGAAGTTTGTGCAATGTAACAGGAATATTTACACTTATGGATGACGCCCTCTGGATAAAATACTGAAAGCTTCCGTTTTTCACTGAAAGAATAAACGTCTTGTTTTGGAGATGATAGTTTCCGGATTCGGCCATATTAATGACCTAAGGATCGAATTTATGTGTGTTATCATGTTATAACTAAGTCTATGATTTGATAGAGCAGTCTGACTGAGCGATGGTAGGCAGCAGCAGGCTCGTAAGCATTCATTCAAACAGAATTTGTGTGTGTTTGCCAGCAGCTGTTTATGACTTCAAGCCTATCAACTCCCGAGATTAGGCTGTTGTAACCGATGTGAAATGGCTAGCTAGTTAGCGGGGTGCGCGCTAATAGCGTTTCAAACGTTGTTCCCCTTGCTCTGCATGGGTAACGCTGCTTCGAGGGTGGCTGTTGTCGTTGTGTTGCTGGTTCGAGCCCAGGTAGGACCGAGGAGAGGGTGACGGAAGCTATACTGTTACACTGGCAATACTAAAGTGCCTATAAAACATCCAATAGTCAAAAGTCAATGAAATACAAATGGTATAGAGAGAAATAGACCTAAAATTCCAATAATAACTACAACCTAAAACTTCATACCTGGGAATATTGAAGAGTCATATTAAAAGGAACCACTAGCTTTCATATGTTCTCATGTTCTGAGCAAGGAACTTAAAAACCTTTTTGGGATAGGGGGCAGCATATTCACTTTTGGATGAAAAGCGTGCCCAGAGTGAACTGCCTCCTACTCTGTCCCAGATGCTAATATATGCATATTATTACTAGTATTGGATAGAAAACACTCTGAAGTTTCTAAAACTGTTTGAATGATGTCTGTGAGTTTAATTAACAGAACTCATATGACAGGTGAAAACCTGACAAAAATCCAACCAGGAAGTGGGACATCTGAGGTTGGTAGTTTTTCAAAGCTTGGCCTAACTAATACACAGTGGGATATGGATAAAGTTGCACTTCCTACGGCTTCCACTAGATGTCAACCATCTTTAGAAACTGGTTTGAGGATTCTATTATAAAGGAGGGGCTCATGAGTTCTCTTTGAGTCAGTGGTCTGGCAGAGTGCCTTGGTCTCATGACGCACGCTCCCGACAGAGTTCGCTCTCGTTCCAGTGCCTTTCTTCAGACATAGGAATTCTACGGTTGGAACATTATTGATGTTTTATGTTAAAAACATCCTAACGATTGATTCCATACATCGTTTGACTTGTTTGTACGACCTGTAATGGAACTTTTCGAGTTTTTGTCTGGACGAAGTGCTTGCGCCTCATGAAAATGAATTTGTGGGCTGAATACGCTAACAGCAAGTGGCTATTTGGACATAAATGATGGACTTTATGTAACTTTATGAAACAAATCAGTCATTTATTGTCGAACTGGGATTCCTGGGAGTGCCTTTTGATGAAGATCATCAAAGGTAAGTTAATATTTATGTATTATTTCTAACTTCTGTCGGCGGATATTTCTCTGGCTGTCTTGGGCTCTGAGCGCCGTTCTCAGATTATGCTTTTTCCGTAAAGTTTTTTGAAATCTGACACAGCGGCTGCATTAAGGAGAAGTCTATCTTTAATTATGTGAATAACACTTGTATCTTTTATCAATGTTTGTTATGAGTATTTCTGCAAAATGACCAGATGTTTTGGAATCAAAACATTACCGCACGTATGGCGCCAATGTAAACTGAGATTTTAGGATATAAATATGCACATTATCGAACAAAATATACATGTATTGTGTAACATGATGTCCTATGAGTGTCATCTGATGAAGATCATCAAAGGTTAGTGATTAGTTTTATCTATATTTCTCCTTTTTGTGACTCCTATCTTTGGCTGGAAAAATGTTTTTTTTTTTTTGACTTGGCTATGACCTAACATAATCATATGTTGTGCTTTCGCTGTAAAGCATTTTTTAAATCGGACACGAGGGTAGATTAACCTCGCTAGGGTATGTGGGACGCTAGCGTCCCATCTGACCAACATCCAGTGAGGTTGCGGAGCGCCAAATTCAATTACAGAAATGCTCATTATAAACATTCAGAAAACAAAACATATTTTACATAGGTTTAAAGATTAACTTATTGTTAAACAGACCACAGTGTCATATTTATAAAATACTTTTCGGCGAAAGCATACCTAGCCCAGAACATACCTAGCCCAGAACATAGCCCAGTTGACAAATTATTACAAACAGTAACCAGCCAAGCAGAAGTGTTACAAAACTCAGAAATAGAGATAAAATGAATCCCTTACCTTTGATGATCTTCATGTGGTTTTAATCAGAAGACATTAATTTACTCAATAAATGTTCCTTTTGTTCGATCAAGTCTCTTTATATCCAAAAACCTCCTTTTTGTTAGCGCGTTTTCTTCAGTAATCCACAGGCTCAAACTCAGTCAAAACAATCAGACAAAAAATCCTAATTGTTACCGTAAAGTTCATAGAAACATGTAAAACAATGTTTATATTCAATCCTCAGGTTGTTTTTTAGCCTAAATGATCTATAATATTTCAACTGGACAATAACGTCGTCAATATAAAAGGTAAACAAGAAATGCACATGCGTCTGAAAAAACTCTGCGTCACGTTTGGGTCCACTCGTTCAGACTGGTCTTACTCCCTCATTTATAAGAATACAAGCCTGAAACAATTTCTAAAGACTGTTGACATCTAGTGGAAGGCATAGGAACTGCAAATGGAGTCCTATGTCAATGGATATGGTAATAGCATTGAATAGAATACTACAAAACAAAAAAACACTACTTCCTGAATGGATTTTTCTCAGGTTTTCGCCTGCTAAATCAGTTCTGTTATACTCACAGACACTATCTTAACAGTTTTGGAAACTTTAGAGTGTTTTCTATCCAAATCCACCAGTTATATGCATATCATATCTTCTGGGTCTGAGTAGCAGGCCATTAAATTTGGGCATGCTTTTCATCCAAAATTCCGAATGCTGCCCCCTACCCTAGAGAGTTTAACAATATGTGTATCTTTCATTTGCTGAATTGGACTTGTTAATGTGTAAAAGTTACATATTTTAAAAAATTATAAGAATTTTGCACGCTGCCTTTTCAGCGGAATGTTGTCGAGGGGTTCCGCTAGCGGAACGCCTGCGCTAGAAAGGTTAAACGTTAGCTTTCTTACATGGCGCATATTGCACTTTTACTTTTTTCTCCAACACTTTGTTTTTGCATTATTTAAGCCAAATTGAACATGTTTCATTATTTATTTGAGGCTAAATTGATTTTATTGATATATTATATTAAGTTAAAATAAGTGTTCATTCAGTATTGTTGTGATGACATTATTACAAACAAATTGGGAAAGAAATTGGCCGATTAATCGGTATCGGGTTTTTTTTTGGTCCTCCAATAATCGGTACCGGTATCGGCGAAAAAAAAAAAATCATAATCGGTCGACCTCTAGTCACCATAACAACACCCACCCATAGCACGCGCTCCAGCAGGTATGTCTCACTGGTCATTCCCAAAGCCAACACCTCCTTTGGCCGCTTTTCTTTCTTGTTCTCTGCTGCCAATGACTGAAACAAATTGCTAAAATCGCTGAAGTTGGAGACATATCTCCCTCACTAGCTTTAAGCGTCAGCTATCTGAGCAGCTTACCAATCGCTGCAGCTGTAAACAGCCCATCTGTAAATAGCCCATCCAACTACCTACCTCATCCCCATATTGTTTTAATTATTTTTTTTGCTCTTTTGCACACCAGTATTTCTACTTGCACATCACCATCTGCACATCTGTCACTTCAGTGTTCATTTGCTAAATTGTCATTATTTCGCTACTATGGCCTATTTATTGCCATACCTCATTACTCCATTTGTACACACTGTATATAGGTTTTTCTATTGTGTTATTGACTGTACATTTGTTCATGTGTAACTCTGTGTTGTTGTTTGTGTCGCACTGCTTTGCTTTATCTTGGCCAGGTCACAGTTGTAAATGACAAATTGATCTCAACTGGCCTACCTGGTTAAATAAAGGTGAAATAAAATAAAATAAAAATGAACCACATAATCATAGACTGTACATTCCAGTTTACTGTGGAGTCCCTCTGTACAGGCGACACACCAAGACAGTCGTGAAGAGGGCAAGATGAAAGGTATTCCCCCTCAGGAGACTGTAAAGATTTGTTATGGGTCCTCAGAACCCTCATCATTTTTGCAGCTGCACCATCGAGAGCATCCTGACTAGTTGCATCACTGCCTGGTATGGCAACACTCGGCCTCTGACTGCAAGGCACTACAAAGAGTAATGCATACAGCCCATTACATCACTGGGGCCAAGCTTCCTGCCATCCAGGACCTCTATACCAGGCAGTGTCAGAGAAAGGCCCTAAAAATTTGTGAAAGACTCCAGCCACCCTAGACATAGACTGTTCTCTCTGCTACCGCACAGCAAGCGGTACCGGAGTGCCAAGTCTAGGTGTAAAATACTTCTTAATAGCTTCTACCCCCAAGCCATAAGACTCCTGAACAGCTAATCAAATGGCTACCCAGACTTTTTGCATTGACCTCCCCACCCCAACCAATTTTACACTGCTGATACTCTCCGTTTATTATTTATGCATAGTCACTTTAACTCCACATGTACATATTGCCTCAATTACCTTGACTAACCGGTGCCCCTGCACATTGACTCTGTACCGGTACCCCCTGTACATAACCTCGCTATTTAATAATTTGTTACTGTTATTTTCTACTTTTTACTTATCTACTTTTTACTTAATAGTTTTTGTTGTTAAAACGTCATTATTGGTTAAGGGCGCTTGTAAGTAAGCATTTCACTCTAAGGTCCTGTATTCAGCGCATGTGACAAATAAAATGGTATTTGATTTTATTTGACATATAGAACATTATTTTATGATCTCTTTGTGTCCTGCACTGATACAGGCATGTATTAGAAAATGCTGTATCCACACATAGAAAATAAATGAAACAGGGCTCATACACATGCATTAAATGAGCTCCCTCAGACTGCATCTTCAAGGAAACATGTGCATTCAGACACGCACGCACGCATGCACACACACACACACAGTTTGTATGGATAATGGCTGTCATTTTATGATTCCCTAACCAATTGTGCTTTTACCTCAATTACCTCGACTACCCCCTGTATATAGCCTCGCTATAGTTATTTTACTGCTGCTGTTTAAATATTTGTTAATTTAATTTTCTATTTTTTTATTACCTACTTTTTACTTTTTACACTTATTTTTCTTAAAATTTCTTAACGCATTGTTGGTTAAGGGCTTGTAAGAAAGCATTTCACTGTAAGGTCTACACCAGTTGTATTCGGCGCTTGTGACAAATAACATTTGATTTGATTGATTGGATTTGAAATCCTCAATGACACACGTGCACACAGCAAACCCTTCAGCTCATTGTAACAGTGTGTATGTGTGTGTGTGAGTGTATATGTGTGGGCGTGTGTGTGTTTGCCTGCCCGATTGTGTCTGTGTGTCCCAGCATGCATTCCCCTGGCTGCACTATGCTCCACGGGCCACCAGGCAGGCTGGGGGGAAGGATCTTTAATCACAACCCATCACTCCCTCCCTGGCAAATTACTGCTGGTGATTGCAATCGATAATCCAATAGCATCAGGCAGGCAGGCTGAAACACTGTGCAGTTAACTAGGGGCCGAGGACAAATGCACGACTGTCAGGGTTGAAAAACAGAACCGCTCGATCCGTGGGGTTTATTGGGAATGTGTGTGTGTGTTGTGCTTGTGTGGAAGGTTGTTACTGCTAGTTATAGGTCTAGAAAGGTATGACGTCACTGGTTGAGCATTTTCCCACCTTTTTTCCCCTCATCTCATCCTCCACCTCGGGGGTAGAAAACTTAAACCAGGCAGAGGAACAGTATGTCTCATGTTGACTAAAAAAACTAAAACACAACTGAGCAGCATTAGATATGGTGACCCCCCAGGGGACTGCCTGGCTCCAGCTGTGCTGTATTAGATATGGTGACCCCCCCAGGGGACTGCCTGGCTCCAGCTGTGCTGTATTAGATATGGTGACCCCCCAGGGGACTGCCTGGCTCCAGCTGTGCTGTATTAGATATGGTGACCCCCCATGGGACTGCCTGGCTCCAGCTGTGCTGTATTAGATATGGTGACCCCCCCAGGGGACTGCCTGGCTCCAGAGGTACTGTATTAGATATGGTGATCCCCCAGGGGACTGCCTGGTCACACACACACACACACACACTACACTACTAGTGTGGTGTAAAAAAGTATATAGAGATTGTCTTCTCATGCGTTGTTGATTTTTAAAAAAGCCTTCGACTCAAGTTGGCATGAGGGTGTGCTATACAAATTGATGGAAAGTGGTGTTGGTGGGAAAACATATGACATTATAAAATCCATGTACACAAACAACAAGTGTGCTATTCGGGTCATTGTCATTCCAGCATGACAATGACCCGAAACACACAGCCAGGGCAACTAAGGAGTGGCTCCCCAAGAAGCATCTCAAGGTCCTGGAGTGGCCTAGCCAGTCTCCAGACCTGAACCCAATAGAACATCTTTGGAGGGAGCTGAAAGTCCGTATTGCCCAGCGACAGCCTCAAAAACTGAAGGATCTGGAGAAGGTCTATATGGAGGAGTGGGCCAAAATCCCTGCTGCAGTGTGTGCAAGAACTACAGGAAATGTATGATCTCTGTAATTGCAAACAAAGGTTTCTGTACCAGATATTAAGTTCTGCTTTTCTGATGTATCAAATACTTATGTCATGCACTTAAAAATCATACAATGTGATTTTCTGCTATTTTGTTTTAGATCCCGTCTCTCACAGTTGAAGTGTACCTATGATAAAAAATTAAAGACCTCTACATGCTTTGTAAGTAGGAAAACCTGCAAAATCGTCAGTGTTTCAAATACTTGTTCTCCCCACTGTATATCAATTAATTGGTGAGGGCACTAAAACAGTCTGCAGCACCCGGCCTCACACTACCAGAATCTGAAGTAAAATGTCTACTGTTTGCTGATAATCTGGTGCTTCTGCCACCAACCAAGGAGGGCCTTCAGCAGCACCTAGTTCTTCTTCACAGATTCTGCCAGACTTGGGCCCTGACAGTAAATCTCAGTAAGACCAAAATAATGGTGTTCCAAAAAATGGCAAGTCGCCAAGGCCAAAAATACAAATTCCATCTAAACACCATTGCCCTAGAACACACAAAAAAACTATACATACTTTAGCCTAAATATCAGTGCCACAGGTAACTTCCACAAAGTTCTGAATGATCTGAGAGACAAGGCAAGAAGGGCCTTCTATGCCATCAAAAGGAAGATAACATCTGACATACCAACCAGGATCTGGCTAAAAATATTATAGAACCCACTGCCCTTTATGGTTGTGAGGTCTGGGGTCCGCTCACCAACAAAGAATTCACATAATGGGAAATTGAGAATCAGCATGCAGAATTCTGCAAAAACATCCTCTGTACCACGTAGAATACCAAATAATGCATGCAGAGCAGAATTAGGCCGATACCCACTAATTATCAAAATCCAGAAAAAATACGATAAATTCAACAACCACCTAAAAGGAAACGATTTCCAAACCTTCCATAACAAAGTCATCGCCTACAGAGAGATGAACCTGGAGAACAGTCTCCTAAGCAAGCTGGTCCTGTGGGCTCTGTTCACAAACACAAACAGACCCCACAGAGCCCCAGGACAGCAACACAATTAGACCCAACCAAATCATGAGAAAATTAAAAGATAATTACTTGACACACTGGAAAGAATTAACAAATAAAACAGAGCAAACTAGAATGTTATTTGGCCCTAAACAGATAGTCAACAGTTGCAGAATATCTGACCCAAACTTAAGGAAAGTTTTGACTATGTACAGAATCAGTGAGCATAGCCTTGCTATTGAGAAAGGCCGCCATCGGCAGACCTGGCTCTCAAGAGAAGACGGCTATGTGCACACTGCCCACAAAATAAGGTGGAAACTGAGCTGCACCTCCTAACCTCCTGCCAAATGTATGCCCATACTAGAGACACATATTTCCCTCAGAATTTGATTTTGATAAACTCCCATATCTACTGAGTGAAATACCACAGTGTGACATCACAGCAGAAAGATTTGTGACCTTTTGCCTCAAGAAAAGGGCAACCAGTGAAGAACAAACACCACTGTAAATACAACCCATATTTATGTTAATTAATTTTCCCTGTTGTACTTTAACCATCTGCACATCATTACAACACTGTATATATACATAATATGACATTTGAAATGTCTTTATCTTTTTGGAACTTCTATGAGTGTAATGTTTACTGTTCATTTTTATTGTTTATTTTACTTTAGCATATTATCTACTTCACTTGGTTAGGCAACGTTAACATATGTGTCCCATGACAATAAAGCGTCTTGAATTGAAAGGATCCTAATGCACTAATGATGATGCCGCTTGCCTGGTATTCACCAATCACTCCTCTCCCTTCCCCTCTCTCTCTCCCTTCCTCTCACTCTCTTTCGCTCTCTCGCTCTGATGCTCTGATTACTTGATGACTCACCATCACTTTCTCTCGGTCTCTTTCAATGTCTCTCTCTTTCTATCTTTCTCCCTCTTTCATCATGTCTCAACCCCTCTCTCTCTCACCCCTGCTGGGCATTGATGGCTTTCAGATCCATCTTTCACTATATAATTCTAATATATTTTAAAATGTATCTCAATACAGTTCTCTTTATTGGGTCTAAACCTTGTCTGTGACTTTCTTTCCTTTTCTCTAACAACTTCCCTCCATCCAGCCACCCTTTCACCACTTCTCTCTGACTCCATCTCTCTGTCCCCATTTCATCATCCTCCACTCTCTCTCCCTTTCTCTCTTGCTTGTTCTGCCTCTCACTGGTTTTGAATAACATGTTTGTACAGATGTTTGCTTTGCTTGAAATATCCTCGGATGTCTACGACCTCTGCCCCCCTTTCCCCCCTCCACCTGTCTCTCTCCTTCAGAAGTCTACACAGTGGCTTCTCGTACTCAAGATGGACAAAACAGACATTTCTCCACACTGATTGTCTTGGCTAAGTGTTCCCTCTCTCCTGGGTCTAATTTAGTCTGGTTGTAGGAAGCAGAGAAGCAGTATTGAGTGGTTTGGCTCCACTCACAGTGTGAACCCCAAAACACACTGAAGATGATTGTCAAGCGACAACTGACACTTTTCTCTCACGCTCAACAGAGAAAAATGTTTTCAATTCTATTGTTCAATGAATGTCGAATAGGATTCAAGGTTATTTTTCGGCTGTCATCGGCATAATCTTTTGGCGACAATGGAAGTGGAAACATGTTCACTGGCGCGTGACAGAAATAGTTTAGTTGTCACGTTATATTTTTTTAAAGCTCCAAAACATGTGACATTCACAACACTTGGACCGGCCTTTTTTAAGTTAGTGGTGCCAGAGCTGTCTAGATACTAATCTATGGAGCAAGATCTTCAGAAACATTACAAAGATACCACACTTCTCTTTAAAAAGGCACTTAAAGTCTATCTGATTGTTGACCATGACAAGGCCATCAAAACCAGAGCTTGGCCCCAAGTGAACCGAACCCCTTTCACATTTTCCACTCAGTGTGAGCGTCAGTAAAAGTGCTGTAATAACTGGAGAATATCTTATCGAGTGTTGAATCATTGACTGTGAATGTCTGAACTGTTTGCAGTTAAGATCTCATAAGTGGGTGGAACATGCTCAGTAGATGAAGCCTGGTTAATGAGTGGCTGCCACGCTCCACTGACAGCTAGGGAGATTTCATTCATAGCAGGACGGAAGGAAGGAATGAGCGTAACAAATGGATGGAGCTCCGGATAAGCAACTCATTGGTTCTTCCGGTCACTGTGCTAAGTGTCTCCACTAATAGTCGTACTCATATGGGAATATTTGATGCATACTGTTAGGCCAAGATGGGGTCAGCTTGACATGCAGGGCAGTTATTTTGTCGACACACACAATACATCCACTTCACCACTCACACTCAATGAATATATTGCTTGTTTCTGAGCTGGGCAAACACAGGCAAAGGGACCGTGCAGGCAGAGGATGGCTTGCATTTCATGTGGCAGATTTGTATATATTAATGATTTGTTAATGATATTGGGAAGGGCAAATCATGTCAGCTATAAGTTAGTCAATTCAACTGTCCTAGAAAAGGCTAGTCGTTGTCACCAATCAACCTGCAGAAGGAAAACACCCACAGAGCACTCCACTACCCGTCCACCCATCCCTCAACCCACCCTATTGACATTGTAACTAATGTTTCACATAAAGGACAAATAGAGAGAGAGAGAGAGAGAGAGAGAGAGAGAGAAAGAGAGAGAAGAGAGAGAGAGAAGAGAGAGAAAGAGAGACAACAAGAGAACGAGAGAGATCGAGAGAGAGAAGAGAGAGAGAGAGAGAGTGAGAGAGAGAGAGAGAGAGAGAGAGAGAGAGAGAGAGAAAGAAAGTGAGACAACAAGAGAACGAGAGTGAGAGAGTGATAGAAAGAGAGAGATAGAGAGAGAGAGAGAGAGAGAGAGAGAGAGAGAGAGAGAGAGAGAGAGAGAAAGAAAGACAACAGAGAACGAGAGAGAGAGAGTGAGAGAACGAGAGAGAGAGAGAGAGAGAGAGAGAGAGAGAGAGAGAGAGAGAGAGAGAGAGAGAAAGTGAGACAACAAGAGAACGAGAGAGATCGAGAGTGAGAGAACGAGAGAGATAGAGAGCAAGCTACATGATTACTAAGTTTAGATAGCTGGCTAAACTAACTTACCAATCTACAAAATGCCAGCTGACATGGACTAATTGAGTGACTACCAGTGACTGAAATAACAAGAGAAAAACTGCTGATTCACAATCAAATTATGAAATTGCTGCCATAACATTGCAACAGTAAATTGAGACCATGCCAGTTTCCCATCCTCGTATAGACCGTAAAGACTGCATAGACCATATAGACTGTATAGACTAAATATACAATATATACTGTATAGACCATATATACTGTATAGACAATATAGAATGCAGAGAACATATAGACTATATAGACCGTATAGACCATATATATCATATAGACTGTATAGACCGTATAGACCATATATACTGTATAGACCGTATAGACCGTATAGACCATATATACTGTATAGACCGTATAGACCATATATACTGTATAGACCGTATAGACCATATAGACTGTATAGACCATATATACTGTATAGACCGTATAGACCATATATATCATATAGACTGTATAGACCGTATAGACCATATATAGTGTATAGACAATATAGAATATATAGAACATATACACTATATAGACCGTATAGACCATATATATCATATAGACTATATAGACCGTATAGACCATATATAGTGTATAGACAATATAGAATATATAGAACATATACACTATATAGACCGTAAAGACCATATATATCATATACACTATATAGACCGTATAGACCATATATATCATATAGACTGTATAGACCGTAAAGACCATATAGACTATATAGACTGTATAGACCATATATATCATATAGACTGTATAGACCGTAAAGACCATATAGACTATATAGACTGTATAGACCATATATATCATATAGACTGTATAGACCGTATAGACCATATAGACTATATAGGTCGTATAGACCATATATATCATATAGACTGTATAGACTGCATAGACCATATAGACTGTATAGACTATATATACCATATATACTGTATAGACCATATATAGTGTATAGACAATATAGAATGTATAGAACATATAGACTATATAGACCGTATAGACCATATATATCATATAGACTGTATAGACTATATATACCATATATACTATATAGACCATATATACTGTATAGACAATATAGTCCGTATAGACCATATAGAGTGTATAGACTATATATACCATATATACTATATAGACCATATAGACTGTATAGACTATATATACCATATATACTGTATAGACCATATAGACTGTATAGACTATATATACCATATATACTGTATAGACCATATATAGTGTATAGACAATATAGAATGTATAGAACATATAGACTATATAGACCGTATAGACCATATATATCATATAGACTGTATAGACCATATATATCATCTAGACTGTATAGACTATATATACCATATATACTATATAGACCATATATACTGTATAGACAATATAGTCCGTATAGACCATATAGAGTGTATAGACTATATATACCATATATACTATATAGACCATATATACTATATAGACTGTATAGACCGTATAGACCATATTGTCCGTATAGACGTATAAACTGTACAGACCATATAGACCATATATACTGTATAGACAATATAGAATGCATAGAACATATAGACTATATAGACCATATGTATCATATAGACTATATAGACTGTATAGACCATATAGACTGTATAAAACTATATATACCATATATACTATATAGACCATATATACTGTATAGACAATATAGAATGTATAGAACATTAAGACCACATTGACAGTATAGACTGTAAAGACCGTATATACCATATAGACTGTATAGACCGTATAGACTGTATAGACTGTAAAGACCGTATATACCATATAGACTGTATAGACCGTATAGACGGTATAGACTGTAAAGACCGTATATACCATATAGACTGTATAGACCGTATAGACGGTATAGACCATCTAGACTGTATGGGCAGTATGGACCATATAGACCATATAGACTGTATGGGCAGTATGGACCATATAGACCATATAGACTGTATATATCATATAGACCGTATAGAGTGTATAGGCCATATAGACCATATAGACTGTATAGACTGTATAGACGGTAGAGACTTTATAGACTGTCTAGACCTTATAGACTGTATAGACTGTGTAGACCGTATAGACCGTATACACCATATACCGGTGTATTTGGACATAACCACAGGAGGGTTTTTCAATACCGTCAATACTGGTGAAACTATTTCTTTGAAGTTTGTTTTTAATACTTTTGAATATGTTTTTAATACTTTTTAAGTAAGTACCTGCAATCAACTTGTGCAACACATTAGGAGATGAAGCAGATTCCATTCTTCATTTCACCTGTCACTTGGTTTTTCCTTATGAAGTTTACCGTTAGTCCCCAGTCACATGTTATTTGTTTACAAGCACACAAGGATGAGAGACCGGAGCCTTGTGATCTAGTTACAGTATGGAAATCACAACTACATGTTTGCCTGCTAGATCTTATAACTATTCAGTTACCTGTTTAAAATGTACTAAGTGCATTTGGTTTGCAAATTTAGCAGTTATGTAGCTGGTTAGCTTCTTGTAAAATCAAGCTTCTCTTGGTAACAGCATAGAATACCCTCCTGAATCTAGAGCATTGTTGTCTAATATTTGTTTTATGTGTGCAGCAAACTGAGTAGCATTTCTGTGTTACTTCTTTAACTTTATGGGCTGGGATGTCTGTCCTGTATAACTGTTTAACAAGAGTAGGCACCTAGATTCAGCCGTGGGTGGGATTTTACATGTACTTGTTAGCATTGTTAGCATTGCTAACCTCAGGATTACAGAGGCTCAGTGGGGGTTTAAAATGATGCCTTGTGGTCAGTACCGGTATTACAGTATTTCCCAGTATGTTATGAAGGTATGACAATCTGGATATCACCCAAGCCTAAACTATACTATGGCTGTGTCCCAAATCATGGCTGTGTCCCAAATCATGACTGTGTCCCAAATGGCACCTTATTCCTTACATAGTGCACAATCTTTGATCGGGCTCAGGTCAAAATAAGTGCACTATGTAGGAAATAGGGTGTCATTTTAGCACATCTCACCTTTATTTTACAGAGTTCAATCAGAGTCCCCAACCATTGGGTGGAGGGAGGGAGGGAAGGAAGGAAGGAGGGAGGACAGAGGACAAAGACAAGAGAGAGTGCAGTGAGGTTACTAGTAGATAGGACGTGTTGAATCATGAATATACAAATGAGAGAAGATTTCTGGAGGTAGAGGATTAGATGAAGGCCAGGGCTTTGTCAGTACATCAACATCAACACCATTGTCTTACATCAGAGAGCATGTCGATGCCGCCTGCACTGATCTGTCTCGTATGTCGTAAAGGCTAATGGGATAGATCAAATGTAGCCCGGCTACAATGGCTGCCATAACATTTGAAAATATTACCTAGGTGACATCATCTGCTGAATCTAATTTCTGCCTCAAAACTGTATGACTTAATCTAAGCTAAAACGATAATATTGAGTTTTTTTCATGAGGAAGCCTCAGTCGCTCCAATTTACATCTAGCTAAGGATTACTGTGCATCAATGAGCAGTATTATTGAGGTTTGACTATGGGCACAAAAACTAGCATATGTGTGTCTAACAGCTGAGCCAGTCACTGAAATCATCTTTGACTGAAACGATGCTGCTAACCAACCATCTACTTACTTATTTAGTGATGCACACACAATGTTGAATCTTCCAACAAAAGCTAGCTAGCAAGCTACTGTAGCTAATAGTGCACATTTTTACAATATTTTGAGTTTCCATGAAGCAGCTGTTCGTCTACCATGAGTCATTGCAGTAGCCTCCGAGTTAGCTGCTGTGCTCAGCTGATGCAACAATACAATTGCGGAGAAACATGCTTATCTGTGGACTGATTTCTGATAACGGTCAGTTACTCTTATTAGTGGGGCTACATGTCTACAACTTAATGGTAACTTAAACTGGCTAAGTAAACTTTTTATGTCAGTGAAGGAAAATCTAACTAGCTAGATATGTCAGTAATCTAGCTAGCTACAACAGTTAACTACACAGCTGATCAAGTCACTGCACTTTAGACCAAAGTCCTTGCACAGAATAGGTGGCAAACTATTAAACCACTGTTACAACGTTAGTAATAATTTAGCTAGCTAGATATTCTGCCTACTTCATGGAGACTCATTCAAGAGCGCAGTGATATAAACAATTGGGAACTATGCTTTAATGGCGGATGCTCAATATTCAAATTTGAAAATTAGTTCCACATCCTACATGACAGATCGGTGGAGTGACACCACCTGAGGTGAGACAATGGATCAACACACCTCATAACTATCAAATCAAATGTTATTTGTCTCATGCCTTGAATACAACTGGTATGTACTTTACCACAAAATTCTTGATTACGAGCACTTCCCAACGATGCGGTTTAAAAATAGTAATACAAAAGGAATCAAAATAAATACACAATAATGGAGCTATGTAAAAGGAGTACCAGTACCAGATAAATGTGCAGAGGTATAAGTTATTTGATTTACATACAGTACCAGTCAAAACTTTGAACACACCTACTCATTACCATGATATGCTGTCGTCTTAGGTCTCTCTTTATGTAGTGTTGTGTTGTCTCTCTTGTCTTTTGTCCTATATTTTTATTTAATTGATTTGTATTTGTAATCCCAGCCCCCATCCTTTTGCCTTTTGGTAGGCCATCATTGTAAATAAGAATTTGTTCTTAACTTGCTAGTTAAAATAAAATAACATATTTTTTTTTTACATTGTACATTGTATTATTCTACATTGTAGAATTATCAAATAACACATATGGAATCATGTAGTAACCAAACAAGTGTTAAATGAATCAAAATATATTTTATATTTGAGATTCTTCAAAGTAGCCACCCTTTGCCTTGAACACAGTTTTGCATATTCTTGGTATTCTTTCAATGCCCTCACTCTTCAATGTTGCGATGTAAAAATATTTGAAAATGCATTTGTCATAGAATTAAAAATGTCTTACTGGCTATTATTCATCACGATTAGACAAGATTCTTAAACGGAAGATATATTGGAGATAACATTAGACAATTGTTATCTTTATTGAAAACTATGAGAATGCAGGGAAACAAGGCATAATATTTACAGCAGATGTGTAATATAATTTAAAAAGTAGGGCTTTATAAAGTATGGCTAGTGCGTGGATTATTTTAACTTTGGAGAATATTTTATAAGATGGATAACATTTATGTACTATTATAAATAATGGTTATTTCTCTGGGGATTTTGTTTGTTATGGCCATTGAATTGTTAGCTATAAAAATCAGAATCAAAGATAAAATTAAGGTGTTAGAAATGAATGGATTAAAAACAAAGGTATCAGTGTATGTCTATTCATTTTTCAAAAGTCCATAATCTTCAACCCTGAAAG
Organism: Oncorhynchus tshawytscha; assembly: GCF_018296145.1. Classification (NCBI taxonomy): domain Eukaryota; kingdom Metazoa; phylum Chordata; class Actinopteri; order Salmoniformes; family Salmonidae; genus Oncorhynchus; species Oncorhynchus tshawytscha. The sequence continues at coordinate 86,936,211 of NC_056429.1, read as the reverse complement.
GTCTTATTGAGGAAATTGATCATTTCTCCAGTTAATCTGGATTAAAACCAAACTACGATAAATATACTACATTATAGATTGGGTCCCTAAAACACAAACTTTAAAATGTGGTCTCCCGATTAAATGGTTGGATGGTGCAGTGGATTTGCTTCGTGTACAAGTTCCTGAAAAGTTGAATGATCTTGCAACTATATATTTTGATATGAAATTTTCCAAAATAAATAGGATCTTGAAACAATGGAAAGGGAAACACCTGTCAATCTATGGGAAAATTACACAAATTAATGACCTAGTTATATCACAGTTTATTCTATTCATATACTGATTCCAGGAGAATGTTTTTAAAGTTGTGTGAGCAAAAAAATATTTCATTTTATTTGGAGTGGAAAACCAGATAAAAGTTAAACTGGTATATTTATATAATGAATATGAGATTGGAGGTTTAAAGCTATTAAATATCAAGGCATTAAACCTTTCTCTTAAAGCTCTGGTACTGTTTGCCAGAGGCCAGACTGGATGGTCTGTGGGTGGAGTCTTTGGCAATTATTTGGGCCTTCCTCTGACACCACCTGATATAGAGTTCCTGAATGGCTGGGAGCTTAGCCCCAGTGATGTACTGGGCCATATGCACTACACTCTCTATTTATTTTTAGCTTTATTTAACTAGGCAAGTCAGTTTTAAGAACAAATTCTTATTTTCAATGATGGCCTAGAAACAGTGGGTTAACTGCCTGTTCAGGGGCAGAACGACAGATTTGTACCTTGTCAGCTCGGGGATTTGAACTTGCAACCTTTTGGTTACTAGTCCAACACTCTAACCACTAGGCCACCCTGTCTGTAAGGAAACGCCTGATCAAATAAACAAAGATAGTTCAATACTTATGAAAGCTTGCTGTACCAGTTGCTGGACCAGTCAGGATGCAACCAGTCAAGATGCAACCAGTCAGGATGCAACCAGTCAGGATGCAACCAGTCAGGATGCAACCAGTCAGGATGCAACCAGTCAGGATGCTCTTGATATTGCAGCTGTAGAAACTTTTGAGGATCTGAGGAGCCATGCCAAATCTTTTTAGTTTCCGGAGGGGGAATAGGCTTTCTAGTGCTGTCTTCACGACTGTCTTGATGTGTTCGGACCATTCTAGGTTGTTGGTGATGTGGACACCAATGAACTTGAAGCTCTCAACCTGCTCCACTACAACCCCGTCGATGAGTAATGGTTACGTTGAGGGATAGGTTGTTATTCTGGTACCACCCATCCAGGTCTCTGACCTCCTCCCTATAGGCTGTCTTGTCGTTGTCGGTGATCAGGCCTACCACTGTTGAATGCCCAACACCATCTGAAAACTTAATGATGGTGCTGGAGTCATGCCTGGCCACGCAGTCGTGGGTGAACAGGGAGTACAGGAAGGGACTGAGCACGCACCACTGAGGGTCTCCAGTGTTGAGGATCAGCGTGACAGATGTGTTGCTACCTACCCTCACCACCTGGGGGCTGCCATCAGGAAGTCCAGGATCAGTTGCAGAGGGAGGTGTTTAGTCCCAGGATCCCTAGCTAGGTGATGAGCTTTGAGGGTACTATGGTGTTGAACGCTGAGCTGTAGTCAATGAATAGCAATCTTACGTAGGTGTTCCTTTTGTCCAGGTGGGAAAGGGCAGTGTGGAGTGCAATACAAATTGCATCATCTATGGATCTGTTTGGGCGGTGTGCAAATTGGAGTGGGTCTAGAGTTTCTGGCATAATTCTGTTGATGTGGTCCATTACCAGCCTTTCAAAGCACTTCATGGCAACGGACGTGAGTGCTACGGGTCTGTAGTCATTTAGGCAGGTTGCCTTAGTGATCTTGGGCACAGAGACTATGGTGGTCTGCTTGAAACATGTTGGTATTACAGACTCAATCAGGGACATTTTGAAAATGTCAGTGAAGACACCTGGCAATTGGTCAGCACCTGCACCGGAGCACCAGTCCTGGTAATCCGTCTGGCCCCGCAGCCTTGTGAATGTTGACCTACGTAAATGTCTTACTCGGCTAGGGAGAGGGTGATCACACAGTCGTCCAGAACAGTTGATGCTCTCAAGCATGCCTCAGTGTTGCTTGCCACGAAGCGAGCATAGAAGTGATTTAACTCGTCTAGGAGGCTCGTGTCAATGGGCAGCTCGCGGCTGTGTTTCCCTTTGTAGTCTGTAAATGTTTGCAAGCCCTGCCACATAAGACGAGCGTCGGAGTGGGTGCAGTATGATTCAATCTTAGCCCTGTATTGGCACTTTGCCTGTTTGATGGTATGTCGGAAGGCATAGCAGGATTTCTTATAAGCTTCCGGATTAGAGTCCGGCAACTTGAAAGCGACAGCTCTACCCTTTAGCTCAGTGCGAATGTTGCCTGTAATCTATGGCTTCTGGTTGGGGTATGTATGTACAGTCACTGTGGGGACAATGTCCTCAAAGCACTTATTGATAAAGCCAGTGACTGATGTGGTGTACTCCTGCAATCGGAAGAATCCCAGAACATGTTCCAGTCTGTTATTGCAAAACAGTCCTGTAGTTTAGCATCTGCTTCATCTGACCACTTTTTGATAGACAAGTCACTGGTGCTTCTTGCTTTAATTTTTGCTTGTAAGCAGGAATTAGGAGGTTAGAATTGTGGTTATATTTACCAAATGGAGGCCCAGGGAGAGCTTTGTACGCCTCTCTGTGCGTGGAGTACAGGTGATCTAGAATTGTTTTCCCCCTGGTTGATAGAGATTAGGTAAAACGGATTTAAGTGTCCATGCATTAAAGTCTCCGGCCACTAGGAGCGCTGCATCTGGGTGAGCGATTTCCTGTTTGCTTATTTCCTTATACAGCTTAGGTCTTATTGCCAGCTTCCGTCTGTGGTGTAAATAAACAGCCACCACCGACGTATCGTCAGCAAACTTGATGATGATGTTTGAGTCGTGCGTGGCCACACAGTCGTGGATGAACAGGGAGTCACAGCTGGGGACTATGGACACTCGCCTATTCATACTGATGTCAACATCAAAAACAACCTAACAATGTCAACATTCATATATAACCAGGAAAGATTAACTTTACAAAGTGCCATATGAATAATGCAATTGAAATGACATGGTTGCACTACAATACGCACACAGTAAAAGAGTTCAGTTTCGGCATGAAGGAAAATACAAATGGGGAAATAATTGTAAAAAGTTAGAGTTTTTTAAGTTAGGGGATTTGATGGAGGAAAGGAAGCAATGAATTAAATGGAACTTGGCACCCTGCCACATTCCCGTTGGTTATAAACACACACTCCAGTGTAGCACAATGGCTGTTGGGTAAATAGATGCCTAAGTAAGGAAAACACTTTTTCTTGGGGATTGAGCCAGGAAGCCTAAACGTTATTCAGACGAGAGGAAAAACACTGCTTTGTCGTGTCCTCAAGCTACTGCATTTCAAAGTTACTCTGAGGTGAGGTGGTGGAGATATTGATGTAAATGTTAAAATGCAGAAAAACTTGTTGTCAATATATTTGTATTAACCTACTGCAAACAAAAAATATTTATACATTCAGTACATTCACTTTTTTTTCCTGAGACCTGTAAAAACAAAACTATCAAAACACAAACACAGACAAAACACACACACACACACACACACACACACACACACACACACACACTAGATCTTGCTAATTAGAAGCAGGTGTGTGTGTCTGTGTGTGTGTTTGCAGAGGTCAGGCAGGGCAGTGTCCCTACTGTGAACAACATTAAACCATCCAAAGAGTGTACTTCACTAGCCTGGGCTTTCAAATGTTGGGCTGTTCAAAGTGTTTTCACCAAAAACTAAATGGAGATGTTTAAGTTCAGCGGGAGGCTTTGGAAGTTCCCTGGCAGAGCCTTTTAGAGGCTGTGTCCAAAATAGCACTCAATTCCCTTACTGTGATGGTCAAATGAAGTGCACTATAAAGGGATTTGGTTGCAATTTGGGACACATGCAGTCTCCTACTGATGAGAGTGTTTCAGTGTGAGACTAAGATCAACAGAAAAATGTGAAAAAACTTGAAATAAAAAAATAGTTCAGTTGTATATAGGGGTGAAAGTAAGGCAGTACCTTCCGGTTCGGCATTCAAGTAAAATAAATAGTGCTGGTAGCCATACCAGTAAAACGTGAGACTATCAAACTTAATACAACATGCCCCAAAAACTATAGGCTATTAAACCATTATGTAACGATCATCGTAGGTGGAAGAAGGAGAGGACCAAGGTGCAGCGTGGTACGTGTTCATGATCTTTTAATTACACTGAACACTACCTTATATAATGTTACTTACCCTACATTATTCATCTCATATGCAAACGTATATACTGTACTCTATATCATCGACTGTATCCTTATGTAATACATGTATCACTATCCACTTTAACTATGCCACTTTGTTTACATACTCATCTCATATGTATATACTGTACTCGATACCATCTACTGTATCTTGCCTATGCTGCTCTGTACCATCACTCATTCATATATCCTTATGTACATATTCTTTATCCCCTTACACTGTGTATAAGACAGTAGTTTTGGAATTGTTAGTTAGATTACTTGTTGGTTATTACTGCATTGTCGGAACTAGAAGCACAAGCATTTCACTACACTCGCATTAACATCTGCTAACCATGTGTATGTGACAAATAAAATTTGATTTGATTTGATTATAAAGGTGATTCTGATCCAACCATTTATTCATACATTGTTGTGCCCCTGGCTTGAGAAGATGGAAGTTCAGTATGTAGCTAGATGTAGAATGCTAATGTTAACTCGCTAACCTAACCTAACCTGTAAGATAGGCTAGTGAGCAAGCATTTTATTCAGGTAGTCTAGCACAACAAAAATGTTAAGTGTGTACTGTATGACAGGTCTTGAGATAGAAGCTGTTTTTCAGTCTCTCGGTCCCAGCATTGATGCACCTGTACTGAACACACCTTATGGATGACAGCGGGGTGAACAGACAGTGGCTCGGGAGGTTGTTGTCCTTGATGATCTTTTTGGCCTTCCTGTGACATCAGGTGGTGTTGTTGTCCTGGAGGGCAGGAAGTTTGCCACCGGTGAAGCGTTGTGCAGACCTCACTACCTTCTGGTGAGCCTTGCGGTTGTGGGTGGAGCAGTTGCTGTACCAGGCAGTGATACAGCCCGACAGGATGCTCTCGATTGTGCATCTGTAAAAGTTTGTGAGTGTTTTTGGTGACAAGCTAAATTTCTTCAGCCTCCTGAGTTTGAAGAGGCGATGTTGCGCCTTCTTCACCATACTGTCTGTGTGGGTGGACCATTTCAGTTTGTCCGTGATGTGTACGCCGAGGAATTTAAAACGTTCCACCTTCTCCACTACTGTCCCATCAATGTGGATAGGGGGGTGCTCCCTCTGCTGTTTCCTGAAGTCCACAATCATCTCATTTGTTTTGTTGACGTTGAGTGTGAGGTTATTTTCCTGACACCACACTCAGAGGGCCCTCACCTCCTCCCTGTAGGCCGTCTTGTCGTTGTTGGTAATCATGCCTACTACTGTAGTGTCGTCTGCAAACTTGATGATTGAGTTGGAGGCGTGCATGGCCACGCAGTCATGGCTGAACAGGGATTACAGCAGAAGGCTGAGAACACACCCTTGTGGGACCCCAGTGTTGAGGAACAGCGGGGTGGAGATGTTGTTTCCTACCCTCACCACCTGGGGGCGGCCTGTCAGGAAGTCCAGGACCCAGTTGCACAGGGTGGGGTCGAGACCCAGGGTGACAAGTTGGGACGGTACTATGGTGTTAAATGCTGAGCTGTAGTCGTTGAAAAGCATTCTTACATAGGTTTCCTCTTGTCCAGATGGGTTTGGGCAGTGTGCAATGTGATTGTGATTGCATCGTCTGTGGACCTATTGGGGCGCTAAGCAAATTGGAGTGGGTCTAGGGTGTCAGGTAGGGTGGAGGTGATATGATCCTTGACTAGTCTCTCAAAGCACTTCATGATGACGGAAGTGAGTGCTACAGGGCGATAGTCGTTTAGCTCAGTTACCTTAGCTTTCTTGGGAACAGGAACAATGGTGGCCCTCTTGAAGCATGTGGGAACAGCAGACTGGGATAGGGATTGATTGAATATGTCCGTAAACACACCAGCCAGCTGGTCTGCGCATGATCTGAGGATTCGGCTAGGGATGCCATCTTGCCCGGCAGCTTTGCGAGGGTTAACACGTTTAAATGTTTTACTCACGTTGGCTTCCTTCACTGCAGGTTTTGGTAGCGGGCAGTGTCGGTGGCACTGTATTGTCCTCAAAGAGAGCAAAGAGGTTGTTTAGTCTGTCTGGGAGCAAGACATCGTGGTCCGTGATAGGGCTGGTTTTCTTTTTGTTGTCTGTGATTGACTGTGGACCCTGCCACATGCCTCGTGTCTGAGCCATTGAATTGCGACTCTACTTTGTCTCTATACTGACGCTTAGCTTGTTTGATTGCCTTGCGGAAGGAATAGCTACACTGTTTGTATTCGATCATGTTTCCGGTCACCTTGCCCCGATTAAAAACAGTGGTTCTCGCTTTCAGTTTTGCGCGAATGCTGCTATCAATCCACGGTTTCTGGATGGGGAAGGTTTTAATTGTCGCCGTGGGTACAACATCACCGATGCACTTGCTAATAAACTTGCTCACCGAATCAGTGTATACATCAATGTTGTTATTCAACGCTATCCGGAACATATCCCAGTCCACGTGATCGAAGCAATCTTGAAGCGTGGAATCCGATGGTCGGAACAGCATTGGACAGACCTGAGCACGGGCGTTTCCTGTTTTAGTTTTTGGCTATAGGCTAGGGGCAACAGAATGGAGTTGTGGTCAGATTTGCAGAAAGGAGGGCGAGGGAGGGCTTTGTATGCGTCACGGAAGTAAGAGTAACAATGATCCAGAATTTTTCCAGCCCAGGTCGCGCATTCCATATGCTGATAAAATGTAATCATTGGCCAGAGAATTAAGTAAAACCACAAGTCCAAATCCCTATCTCCATTCATGGCTAATTTAGGAAAGGGACAATTTTAGCTAGATAAACGAGATGCAACAATTCAAGTTTTTCTGTTAAAACCTGAGCATATCCCACCTAGAGCTCTAGAAATGCACATGGGATTTTCATGCTAATAGTATTAGTTAAAACGCAAACGTTCATTAAAATACACATGTTTGGTATTAAAATTTAAGTTGAGCTCACAGTTTGTGAATCTAGCCACCGTGTCAGATTTTTTAAAATTGTTTGTCAAGGGAGAAGCAGATAGCATGCAACACCCCAAAATGACCCGTAGGGGATGTAAACAAAAGAATTAGCATCGTCGGGACACAAACCGCATCAATAAAATATAAAACATTAATTACCTTTGACCATCTTCTTTCTTTGCTCACCTGATGTCCCATAATCAATACTGGGTCTTTTTTTGGATTAAATCGGACCATATATAGCCTAGATATCACTAGAAGACTGTGTGGAAAACTAAAAAATTTTCATAATGTTTTTCGTCATTTTTTTGTTAAAAATTGAGTTAAACTTTCACAAAACACTTCGAAATACCTTTAATGCAACTTTAGGTATAACTACACGTTAATAAGCTATAAAAATCATCAGGAGGCGATGTAAATTCAGTAGCCTGCCGTGTGGAAAAATGTCCGGAAAAACACAGAGACAATGCCTCGGGTCGGTGGTCGGAGAGAATCGGTTCCCTTTGGTCGGATCTACCAAGAATCAATTCAGATTCAAATGAGGAGACTCTATACACCCTGTGGAAGCTGTAGGTACTGCAAGCTTGGCCTCATATATTACGGTTCACCTTTAACAATTCATGGGAGTGGCGCATGGATATTTTTTCCCATCTCCAGTGATCAGATTTTCCTGCGCTTTTCGATGAAACAGACGTTCTGTTATAGTCACAGCCGTGATTTAAACAGTTTTGGAAACGTCTGAGTGTTTTCTATCCACACATACTAATCATATGCATATACTATATTCCTGGCCTGAGTAGCAGGACGCCAAAATGTTGTCCGATTTTTAACAGAATTTCCGAAAAGTAGGGGGAAGCTTAACAGGTTAATGACATATGCCAAAAAATTTTCTGGCTTCCTTTTACACTTTTCTTTGGTGCAGCAGGACCATTTACAGTTGAGCTCACTCAGTTTAGCTCAACACCGATGGCACATGTTTATTACTTTGTTTGTCAAGGGAGGTCAGATGCTCGCTGGCTTCCCTTGCCTTAAATGCTACGGGCGGCAACAATGACGTAATCGTTTGGACCAGAAAGCATCAGATAGATGGCTTACACGTAGAGAGACAGAGGCGAGCTGCTTTGCTTGCTCAGATGCTTTCTCATGTGAGATGCATTCAGCCTCCTGTGAATTGAAGGACAATTATGAAACACAGAGAGACTAAATCTAAATAATTTTCTCATGTTTTTCTCATTTTCTTTGTTAATTTGAGTTGTGGTTTGAGGATAACCGTACATTTAATCATTGTGGAGATGAGTGGCCCAGAAGTTTGCAGACAATGCAGAGATGAGTGGACAACAGTGTTGCCACGAGGCGCACGTGGACAACAGTGTATCAATTCAGGCTACAAATGTAGGCCTAATGACAATAGCAGAATGTCACGAGACACGGTAGTGTTCTGTAAGTTCTCTCTTTACATTTATCAAATTGTGGGTGCAGAGTACACCCACAATTTGTGGTAAAATAATGTAATGTACTTATGTCTCTTATTTTCGTAGGCCAATTAGAAGGTTCACACCAAAATGTCCTCATTGATCTGTTTGTCAGTGTCAGCAGAGTAGGCTACCCTGTCATTTTTGTAGTATTAAAAAAATATGTGTGCGCACTTGTGTGTCCAGTACCAGTTAGAAAATAAATATAGTTTTGTGGTGTATTTTACTTCATTTTAATTTGATGAATTAATTATTTCTAATTCCTTAAAGTCATAATCTCATCTCTGCTCAGGCAGTAGCAGTCAGCCAGCCAGACCATCTAATGTTGTCTCTGTACTCCCCATAGTGTCTTTAGGCACCCTATTTAGCTAGACTAGCTGCAGAGCTGTCTAATGAAATCATTTGACTAGTTCTTCAAAGTATACTGAGCAAACATATGAACGCAAAAAGGCCCTAATTGGCCCTAATTTATGGATTTCACATGACTGGGCAGGGGCACAGACATTGGTGGGCCTGGGATGGCATAGGAAGGGCATAGAGCCAGGCCCAGACAATCAGAATGTGTTTTTCCCTACAAAAGGGCAGAACTACTCCTCAGCACCCCCCACAGGTGAATGTGGATGTCCTGGGCTGGTGTGGTTACACGTGGCCTGCGGTTGTGAGCCCGGTTGGACGTACTGTCAAATGATCCAGATAAATTCATATGTGATTCTCTGGCAACAGCTCTGTGGGACATTCCTGCAGTCAGCATGCCAATTGCACGCTCCATCAAAACTTGAGACATCTGTGGCAGTGTTGTGTGACAAAACTGCACATTTTAGGGTGGCCTTTTATTTTCCCAACACAGGTGCACCTGTGCAGAGATCATGCTGTTTAAACAGCTTCTTGATATGCCACATCTGTCAGGTGGATGGATTATCTTGGCAAAGGAGAAATGCTCACATACAGGGATGTAAACAAATTTGTGCACATTTGAGAAAAATACGTTTTTTTTTGTCTGTGGAAAGTTTCTGGGATATTTAATTTCAGCTCATGAAACATGGGGCCAACAATTTTGCGTTTATATTTTTGTTCAGTATAGATAAAGTATACGTTCACGATCGGTCTCTATCCATCTCTCTCTTCCTTGTGTTGTGTGTATCTAACCTAACTTAGCAGGCCTAAAAGTCTATCCATCTCTGTCGGACCTGGAAACAACAGGCGCAATGGATTATGGTCAATGCAGTTAATTACCATGTTTCTTCGCTGAACTAGGTTGAATATTTGCTTATTGAACACTACAACTCCCTTCAGCCCTGTGTCCCACATAGTTATTGACTTGATTTCTCTCGTGAATTATTTGGTTTCTCTCAAAAGAAATGCAGCGTTGACTAATAGTCCCCCAAAAAAGGACTAGCAGCAACACCGTTGGGTAGAGACCTAGCACCAGACTCAGCATGAGGCTCAGCACCAGGCTCAGGCACCAATTGATATATCAAACAATTATTGAACATGCCACCAAACAAACGTCGCTGACAGAGCTCTGTGTAAATCTCTGACTGCTTGTTTAAATGATGGAGTCGGCATGATTTATTCCCGGTATGAAATACAAAAATAACACAAGCACAAAACAATGCTGTGGAACAGGAAAAGAAACATTGTGTGACTTGCCGGTCGGTCCTTTGTTTGTAGGAATTAAACTCAAGACGTTCCTGCAAACGGGGAATGAGTCAGTCAGTTCAAATCCAGTTCGGTTTCACTCAGGAGTTGAGACGTATTATGATGAAGACATGACTGTGCTGTGTCACACATGCATGACAGGTCAAGTCACCACGCTGCAACTTTACAGGACAATAACATGATTGACAGATGAAAGGGGAGGGATCTCCACAAAAGTCTTAAGACAAGCAGGGCAGGGCAGGGTAGGGCAGTGCATGGCAGGGTAGGTCAGGGCAGGGCAAGTTAGGGCAAGATAGTGCAAGGCAAGGGTATAGTGGTCAGGGCAGGCAGGGTAGGGTAGGTCAGGTCAGGGTAGGTCAGGGCAGGGCAGGGTGTGTAGGGCAGGTCAAGACAGGGCAGGGCAGTGTAGGGCAGGTCAGGGCAGGGCAGGGCAGGGCAGGGCAGTGTAGGGCAGGTCAGGACAGGGCAGGGCAGGGTAGTGTAGGGCAGGGCAGTGTAGGGCAAGTGTAGGGCAGGGCAGGGCAGTGTAGGGGCAGGGCAGTGTAGGGCAGGTCAGGACAGGTCAGTGTAGGGCAGGTCAGGGGATGGCAGTGTAGGGCAGGAAAGGTCAGGGTTGGGTAGCTGGGTGCTTGTCAGTACCCACACTGCTGCTTAGGAATCTTAATGTGCACATGTCGTAAGGCATACTGTACATATACATGGACCAAGAATGTAATCCCAACCAATGTAGCCTATCTAAAGTACAGTTAGTTCGGAAAGTATTCAGACCCCTTTCATTTTTCCACATTTGTTACGTTACAGCCTTACTCTAAAATTGATTAAAAAAAACGTTTTTTAATCATCAATCTACACACAATAACCCATAATGACAAAGCAAAAACCGGTTGACATTTGTTTTTTGCAAATATCACATTTACATAAGTATTCAGACCCTTTATTCAGTACTTTGTTGAAGCACCTTTGGCAGCGATTACAGCCTCAAGTCTTCTTGGGTATGACGCTACAAGCATGGAATAGCTGTATTTGGGGAGTTTCTCCCATTTTTCTCTGCAGATCCTCTCAAACTCTGTCAGGTTGGATGGAGAACATTGCTGCACAGCTATTTTCAGGTTTCTCCAGAGATGTTTGATCAGGTTCAAGTCCGGGCTCTGGCTAGGCCACTCAAGGACATTCAGAGACTTGTCCCGAAGCTACTACTGCATTGTCTTGGTTGTGTGCTTAGGGTTGTTGTCCTGTTGGAATGTGAACCTTCGCCCCAGTCTGATGTCCTGAGCGCTCTGGAGCAGATTTTCATCTGAGGAGTGGCATCCGTCTGGCCACTCTACCATAAAGGCCTGATTGGTGGAGTGCTGCAGAGATGGTTGTCCTTCTGGTAGGTTTTCCCATCTCTACAGAGGCACTCTAAAGTTCTGCCAGAGTGACCATCAGGATCTTGGTCACCTTCCTGACCAAGGGCCTTCTCCCCTGATTGTTCAGTTTGGCTGGGCTGCCAGCTCTAGGAAGAGTCTTGTTGGTTACCAACTTCTTCCATTTAAGAATGATGGAGGCCACTGTGTTCTCATCACTGCAGATATTTTTTGGAACCCTTCACCAGATCTGTACTTCGACACAATCCTGTCTCAGAGCTCAATCCACAATTCCTTGGACCTCATCGTGTGGTTTTTGCTCTGACATTGAGTGTCAACTGTGGGACCTTATATAGACAGTTATTTCCAAAACATGTCCAATCAATTTATTGACCACAGGTGGACTCCAATCAAGTTGTTGAAACATCGCAAGGATGATCATTGGAAACAAGCTGTATCGAGCCTGAAACACACCCGGCCATGATTGGGATTCCCACAGGGCGGCCTACAATTGGCCCAGCGTCGTCTGGGTTTGGCCTGGCTAGGCCGTCATTGTAAATAAGAATTTGTTCTTAACTGACTTGCCTAGTTAAATAAAGGTTTTTCAATAAAAAAATTAAAAAAACAGGATGCAACGGAGCTCAATTTTGAGTGTCATTAGCAAAGGGTCTGAATACTTATGTAAATACAGGATTTCTGTTTTTTTATTTTAAATACATTTGCAAAAATGTCTAAAAACCTGTTTTCGCTTTGTAATTATGGGATAGTATGTGTAGATTGATGAGGAAACATTCATGCAATCCATTTTTGAATAAAGGCTGTAACCAGCCTGTAGAAAAAGTCAAGGGGTCTAAATACTTTCTGAATGCACTGTATATATTACAGGGGCCAGAACAGCAATACTGAACAGCAATACTAACCAATGTAGCCTGTCTAAAGTATTACATGGCCAGAACAGTATCCCAACCAATGCAGCCTATTTAAAGTATTACATGGCCAGAACAGTAATCCCAACCAATGCAGCCTATTTAAAGTATTACATGGCCAGAACAGTAATCCCAACCAATGCAGCCTATTTAAAGTATTACATGGCCAGAACAGTAATCCCAACCAATGCAGCCTATTTAAAGTATTACATGGCCAGAACAGTAATCCCAACCAATGCAGCCTATTTAAAGTATTACATGGCCAGAACAGTAATCCCAACCAATACAGCCTATTTAAAGTATTACATGGCCAGAACAGTATCCCAACCAATGCAGCCTATTTAAAGTATTACATGGCCAGAACAGTAATCCCAACCAATGCAGCCTATTTAAAGTATTACATGGCCAGAACAGTAATCCCAACCAATGCAGCCTATTTAAAGTATTACATGGCCAGAACAGTAATCCCAACCAATGCAGCCTATTTAAAGTATTACATGGCCAGAACAGTAATCCCAACCAATGCAGCCTATTTAAAGTATTACATGGCCAGAACAGTAATCCCAACCAATGCAGCCTATTTAAAGTATTACATGGCCAGAACAGTATCCCAACCAATGCAGCCTATTTAAAGTATTACATGGCCAGAACAGTATCCCAACCAATGCAGCCTATTTAAAGTATTACATGGCCAGAACAGTAATCCCAACCAATGCAGCCTATTTAAAGTATTAGATGGCCAGAACAGTATCCCAACCAATGCAGCCTGTCTAAAGTATTACATGGCCAGAACAGTAATCCCAACCAATGTAGCCTGTCTAAAGTATTACATGGGCAAGGACAGTAATTCTAATGAATGTAGCCTGTCTAAAATATTACATGGGCAAGGACAGTAATCCCAACAACAGCAACCTCCTATCTGTTCCATTTCATGGACTTAATGTGATGGTATTACCTATCAAATGACCCATCCCAAAACCCTACTCTCAGCTAAATCACTGCTATAACAGCATCAGTAATGGAGGTTACAGCACCTTTGAGCTGAACATTTACTGGCATTATGGAATGTGCCATGTGGGGAAAAACAAAACACCAACACAGGCGCTGCTCCAATTAACGGTATCCTACCTACGCAGGTCAGGTGGACGCCCCGGCGAACCTGGTTAGGGATTGGCCCATGCAGCCATGGATGTCGACACAGCGCAGGCGAACAGAACTGAATGTCTGTGATTTCTTTTAATTATGAGTACACAGGTGATGCGGTCGGTGCGGCTGGGCCGGTTGCTCTATCTCTCATCTCTTGCCGGCTCAGGCATTATCAGCGCCATTGATTTAATATAGAGAGGGATGGAGAGAGAGAGGGAGAGAGTAAGAGAGAGAGAGAAAGAGAGTGAGAGAGACAGAGAGAGAGAGAGAGAGAGAGAGACAGTGAGAAGGAGAGGAGAGAGAGTGAGAAAAAAGAGAGAGAGAGAGAGAGAGAGAGAGAGAGAGAGAGAGGTGTATTGATGCGCTGCATGCCTACCAACCCCATGGAGAGACAAAGTCCAGGATGCAGGCCCCATTATGGATTAGCCATGATTGAGGTCATACAGGTTACTATAGGGTGCAGACCTGGGCAGAAAAAAAGTTGGATCTGTAGTTTTTTTTTAAATACCAACTGTAATATAGTTTAAGATTAAGGTAACTTTATTGGTCAATTGTACACAAGGTCCAATTGAAAGTTTACTTACGCTTTTAACCCTACCCCTCCAAAAGTCACACATACATACATACATACATACATACATACATACATACATACATACATACATACATACATACATACACAGGTGTTTTTGGAGAGGTGCGGGGGGCTGACACACTGGGATGTTGTGGGGGGTTGAATGCCTTGCAGGGCACAACGGCAAGCAACAACATCTATGATATGATACCAGCAACCCTCCGGTTGCCAGCCCACTTCCTGCCAGATTTTTCCAGATGGTGTCACGTTGTGACCTTAGTTCTTTTGTTATGTCTTTGTTTTAGTATGGTCAGGGCGTGAGTTGGGTGGGTTGTCTATGTTACTGTTTCTATGATTTGCTATTTCTGTGTTTGACCTGGTATGGTTCTCAATCAGAGGCAGCTGTCAATGGTTGTCCCTGATTGAGAACCATATTTAGGTAGCCTGTTATCTATTGTGTTTCGTGGGTGATTGCTTTCTGTTTTCTGTTGTGTGTCTGCACCAGTCAGAACTGTTTTCTGTTGTGTGTCTGCACCAGTGTTGTGTGTCTGCACCAGTCAGAACTGTTTTCTGTTGTGTGTCTGCACCAGCCAGAACTGTTTTCGGTTGTCGGTTTATTGTTTTTGTGCAGTGTTCAAGTTCTTTATTAAAAGATATGGACACATACCACGCTGCACCTTGGTCCTCTTCTTCTTCCACCGACGACGACCGTTACAGATGGACCTGGTATTCAAACTGGCAACCCTCCAGTTGCTGGCTCGCCTCTCTAACCGCTATGCTACTTTACATAGAGAATATAGTTTATATAATATACAGTACGTGTCATTTATATACAGTAAAATTGTTTATTTAGAGTGTCAATGTAACGGTTTTCTAGTGGTGATGAAGGAGAGTCGGACCAAACTGCAGCGTGTCGAGCGATCCATGTTTAATATAACAAAGAAAACACAACTTACAAAAAACAATAAACAAACCTCAGCCTATCTGGTGCAAACTAACAACATTTAGGACACTGGACAATCACCCACGACAAACTCAAAGAATATGGCTGCCTAAATATGGTTCCCAATCAGAGACAACGATAAGCACCTGCCTCTGATTGAGAACCACTCCAGACAGCCATAGACCTTGCTAGACAACCCACTAAGCTACAATCCCAATACCACCACCAAAACCCCAAGACAAACACACCACAATTACAAAACCCCATGCCACACCCTGGCCTGACCAAATACATAAAAATAAACACAAAATACTTTGACAGGGCATGACAGAACCCCCCTAATGGGACTTACACCAAAACAATAGGGAGGGTCCGGGTGGGCGTCTGTCCATGGTGGCTGAACCCCATTTTAATGTCTTATCCCCTCTGGGATGTCCACCCTGTGGGGCCTAAACCCAGAACCCCACTGGACTGAGGAACAGATCGGGACTGAAGGACAGCTGGGACCGAGGCAGCTCGGGACTGAGGGGAAGCTCGGGAGTGAGAGAAAGCTCAGGAGTGAGAGAAAGCTCAGGAGTGAGAGAAAGCTCAGGAGTGAGAGGAAGCTCAGGAGTGAGAGGAAGCTCAGGAGTGAGAGGAAGCTCAGGAGTGAGAGGAAGCTCAGGAGTGAGAGGAAGCTCAGGAGTGAGAGGAAGCTCAGGAGTGAGAGGAAGCTCAGGCAGGTAGATAGATCTACCAGCTCCTGGCTGGCTGGTGGTTTCAGCAGATCCTGGCTGACTGGCAGATCCTGGCTGACTGGCAGATCTGGAAGAGTCTGTGACTGGCAGATCTGGAAGAGTCTGGTTGACTGGCAGATCTGGAAGAGTCTGGTTGACTGGCAGATCTGGAAGAGTCTGACTGGCAGATCTGGAAGAGTCTGGTTGACTGGCAGATCTGGAAGAGTCTGGCTGACTGGCAGATCTGGAAGAGTCTGGCTGACTGGCAGATCTGGAAGAGTCTGGCAGACTGGCGATGCTGGGCAGACCGGCGGCGCCGGGCAGACTGGCGGCGCCGGGCAGACTGGCGGCGCCGGAGCAGACTGGCGACGCTGGGCAGACTGGCGGTGCTGGGCAGACTGGCGGTGCTGGGCAGACTGACGACGCTGGGCAGACTGACGACGCTGGGCAGACTGGCGGTGCTGGGCAGACTGGCGATGCTGGGCAGACTGGCGATGCTGGGCAGACTGGCGATGCTGGGCAGACTGGCGATGCTGGGCAGACTGATGGCGATGCTGGGCAGACTGGCGATGCTGGGCAGACTGGGGGCACTGGCGGCGCTGGGCAGACTGGCGGCACTAGCTGCTCCATATAGGCTGACAGCTCTGGCGGCTTCTTACAGACTGACCGCTCTGGCGGCTCCGTGCTGACTGGCAGCTCCTTGCAGACTGGCAGCTCCTTGCAGACTGGCAGCTCCTTACAGACTGACAGCTCCGTGCAGACTGACAGCTGTGCAGACTGACAGCTCCGTGCAGACTGGCTGCTCCATGCAGACTGGCTGCTCCATGCAGACTGACAGCTCTGGCTGCTTCATGCAGACTGACAGCTCTGGCTGCTCCATGTAGACTGGCTGCTTCATGCAGACTGGCAGCTCGGGCTGCTTCATGTAGACTGACAGCTCTGGCTGCTCCATGCGGACTGACAGCTCTGGCTGCTCCATGTAGACTGACTGCTTCATGCAGACTGGCAGCTAGGGCTGCTTCATGTAGACTGACAGCTCTGGCTCCTCCATGCAGACTGACAGCTCTGACTGCTCCATGCAGACTGACAGCTCTGGCTGCTTCATGCAGACTGGCAGCTCTGGCTGCTCTATGTAGACTGGCTGCTTCATGCAGACTGGCAGCTCGGGCTGCTTCATGTAGACTGACAGCTCTGGCTGCTCCATGCGGACTGACAGCTCTGGCTGCTCCATGCAGACTGACAGCTCTGGCTGCTCCATGCGGACTGACAGCTCTGGCTGCTCCATGCGGACTGACAGCTCTGGCTGCTCCATGTAGACTGGCTGCTTCATGCAGACTGGCAGCTACTGCTTCATGTACACTGACAGCTCTGGCTGCTCCATGTAGACTGGCTGCTTCATGCAGACTGACAGCTCTGGCTGCTCCATGCAGACTGACAGCTCTGACTGCTCCATGCAGACTGACAGCTCTGGCTGCTTCATGCAGACTGGCAGCTCTGGCTGCGCTGAACAGGCGGGAGACTCCTGCAGCGCTGTGTCGGAGGAAGGCTCTGGCTGCGGGCGGGAGACTCCGGCAGCGCTGGAGATGAGGAAAGCTCTAACAGCGCTAGATAGGCGTGAGACTCGGCAGCGCTGTAGAGGAGAAAGGCTCTGGCTGCGCTGAACAGGCGGGAGGCTCCGGCAGCGCTGTAGAGGAGGAAGGCTCTGGCTGCGCTGAACAGGCGAGGCACACTGAAGGCCTGGTGCGTGGTGCTGGAACTGGTGGTACTGGATCGAGGACACGCACAGGAAGCCTGGTGCGGGGAGCTGCTACCGAGGGCTGGGGTGTGGAGGTGGTACTGGATAGACCGGACCGTGCAGGCGCACTGGGGCTCTTGAGCACCGAGCCTGCCCAACCTTACCTGGTTGAATGCCCCGGTTGCCCTGCCAGTGCGGCGAGGTGGAATAGCCTGCACTGGGCTATGCAGGCGAACCGGAGACACCGAGCGCAAGGCTGGTGCCATGTAAGCCGGCCCATGGGGACCAGATGCGTAGAGCCGGCTTCATGGCATTTGGTTCGACGCTCAATCTAGCCCGGCCGATGCGGAGCTGGAATATACCGAACCGGGCTGTGCACCCGCACTGTCGCTCCATAGCATAACACGGTGCCTGCCCGGTTCTCCAGCCCCCGGTAAGCACAGGGAGTTTGCTAGGTCTTCCTGGCATGCCATACTTGAAGCCCCCCAAGAAATTTTTGGGGCTGACTCTCGGTTCCATCCGCTCTGCCGTGCTAGCTGTCATAATGCCGCCTCTCTGCTTTTGCTGCCTCCAGCTCGGCTTTGGGGCGACAATAATCTCCAGGCTGATTCCAGGGTCCTTTACCGTCCAGTACGTCCTCCCATGTCCATTTCTCCAGGTAGTGCAGCCTCTCCCACTTTAGCTGCTGCTGCTCCTGCTGCTGCTGCCTCTGTTGCCTCTTCTCCTGTTGCTCCTTTGGGCGGCTACACTCCCTGGTTTAGCCCAGGGTCCTCTCCCGTCGAAGATCTCCTCCCATGACCAGAAATCCTTGGTTCTCCCTTTTCGGCTGCTCCTGCCTGTTGACACGCCGCTGTTTTGGTGGTGGGTGATTCTGTAAGTTTTCTTGGTGATGAAGGAGAGTCGGAAAACTGCAGCGTGTCGATGGATCCATGTTTAATATAACAAAGAAAACACGAACTTACAAAAAACAATAAACTGCAAACAGCCTATCTGGTGCAAACTAACAACGAGTACACATAGGACACTAAGGACAATCACCCACGACAAACTCAAAGAATATGGCTGCCTAAATATGGTTCCCAATCAGAGACAACGATAAGCACCTGCCTCTGATTGAGAACCACTCCAGACAGCCATAGACCTTAGTTAGACAACCCACTAAGCTACAATCCCAATATATGCCACACCCTGGCCTGAAAATACATAAAGATAAACACAAAATACTTTGACCAGGGCGTGACAG